>NC_059102.1:262529078-262625606 GCF_020740685.1 Jaculus jaculus
ATTCTCTAACCTAGGGTGATAGCATTCGCTCTCACCCTAGGTTAGAGAATCGGGAGCTTTTTGGTCAAAGAGAAGGCCTCTAAGATGCAGGGACTCTCTGCGTGCTAGGGAAAGGGGGCCCCTGACACCCATGGGACTCAAGTGGTCCCATCCGCATGGGACACGCAGAGCTTCCAGGTGAAGAGAGAAGCTACCAGTGAGTCCTGAGGCCCTGTCTAGCGGGAGCACCGACGTGTGTTTGAGGCAGCAGGCACACAGGGGTCTCTCGAAAATGTGAGTCACGTCAAACCCATCCTCAGCAATCCATATGCTTTGCACCATAGAGGCCCAGGGCAAAATTGCTGAATCCAGGCCCGAAAGAATTAGGAGCGTCGCGGTCCATTCGTGTATTCTGAGGGTTTGGGTACCCCCACGCACAGGCTCTGGAGAACCATCCTGCCCCGACAATGCATGCAGGTGGAATGAAGGACCAGAAGGCTAAGGATTGGATCATCACTGACGTGCGCCTCCTTCTTTGAGTCACGCCCACAGATATCAAGGGAAATACGGGGAGTACATGACACACGGTCCTCTGTGAGCACAGTTAGGATTTGTTGTGGCCCTGCATGCTCCTCACATCATGAGCAATTCCCAGGTGACATGGAAGGAAAAGAGCAGGCAGGACTCTACTGTATGCTGACATTGCACACGACCGTACACAACCCTGCCTCCAGTGCTCCAAACAGGTTCTTGGGTCTGGCACTGGAATGATATCTTGACTTGCCAGAAAATGATAGCAATGTCTTTGGGTCAAATGGAAGTCACGTTCATAGTTCTTTCTAAGATATCCCAGTTGCAGGACAAACATTTAGGCCCATGTGTCACCATTGAGACATCTTGCATAGTTTTCATTTCATCTCTGATTTTCAAAGGTCAGAGCAGTTGAGTATCATAAACACAGGGGGCTGGAAGTCATGGCAGTCACCTAGAGTGTCAGCAGAGATAAGAGGATGAACACAGGAAAAAAAAAAAAAAAAGAGGATGAACATGACATTGCAGCCAGCCTGAGGCTACGTGCTGAATCGCAGGACACCTGGTGGTAGAATTCAAGCCCACCTGGAGGTAGAAAGGACAAAGGGAAGAAGCCGCGGGCTGCGTGGCAAGCGGCAAGTGGCGCAAAGGTTAGGTCTTTTGACACTGAAACCCCAGGACGCCGGTTCGAGCCTTGGGCCATAAGCAGGCCTGAGACACAAGGGGGCGCTCGTGTGTGCTAGGGCACCTGGTGTGCCCATATCCTGCTGTGTGTCCTTTTAACTCTTCTCGGTCTCTCCCTTTCTCTCTCCTAGTTAAATAAGTAAAATACTTGGCCACGCCCCTTGTGTGGGTGTGGGGGTGGCCGATGAAAACGTGCTCCACACCGGTTTCTGAAGAGACAGCGCCTCCTTGGCCAGCACCTGTCCTGTGTACTTGGCAATTTGATTCTGATAGAAGGTAAGCAGATCAATTCCTATTCAAGACAAGTCAAGAAGGAATTCAAGGACCTATGGGAGTGGCATTCAACACACAAGCAAGAGTCCTAGCGCCTCTGTCATTGGGCGGAAAGAAAACAGCGCTCCTGACAAGTCCCGGAGTTGCCAGGCTCTCTCTCAAGAAACCTGCACCAGCATCCCTGCACGTTTCAGAAGAGGTGACACCTCATCATCACATCAGTGACCAGGGTAAGTGAGCAGTCCATGGAAGTGGACTGAGACTTTCTCGACTGTTTTCTCTGTATGTGTGATATGTGATGCAGGCTCTCGTGCTCCATCAGCTGGCTTGGCGCTCGGGGAGGCCCTCCGCCTCCAGCCAATTAACGGAGACTTTCTGGAGCTGTCTCCTTGCCACAGAAACACAGCCTCCGCGCCCTGCTCCTTCGCATTTAGACAGCCCCATGACAGTAGGCTCACCAACTGCAACTGAAGGGCTGAACCCGCAGAAATTGCTCAATTTGAACAAGAGCGACTGGGGCTGGCCCATGGCCCTGCGTCGGCCATGTTTGTGAATGATGTCAATCTGACCGTTTTTCTGAAGAGAACCGATTCTCTAACCTAGGGTGATAGCATTCGCTCTCACCCTAGGTTAGAGAATCGGGAGCTTTTTGGTCAAAGAGAAGGCCTCGAAGATGCAGGGACCCTCTGCGTGCTAGGGAAAGGGGGCCCCTGACACCCATGGGACTCAAGCGGTCCCATCCGCATGGGACACGCAGAGCTTCCAGGGGAAGAGAGAAGCTACCAGTGAGTCCTGAGGTCCTGTTTAGCGGGAGCAGCGACGTGTGTTTGAGGCAGCAGGCACACAGGAGTCTCTCGAAAATGTGAGTCGCGTGAAACCCATCCTCAGGAATCCATATGCGTTGCACCTTAGAGGCCCAGGGCAAAATTGCTGAAGCCAGGCCCGAAAGAATTAGGAGCGTTGCGGTCCATTCGTGTATTCTGAGGGTTTGGGTACCCCCACGCACAGGCTCTGGAGAACCATCCTGCCCCGACAATGCATGCAGGTGGAATGAAGGACCAGAAGGCTAAGGATTGGATCATCACTGACGTGCCCCTCCTTCTTTGAGTCACGCCCACAGATATCAAGGGAAATACGGGGAGTACATGACACACGGTCCTCTGTGAGCACAGTTAGGATATGTTGTGGCCCTGCATGCTCCTCACATCATGAGCAATTCCCAGACGACATGGAAGGAAAAGAGCAGGCAGGACTCTACTGTATGCTGACATTGTACACGACCGTACACAACCGTGCCTCCAGTGCTCCAAACAGGTTCTTGGGTCTGGCACTGGAATGATATCTTGACTTGCCAGAAAATGATAGCAATGTCTTTGGGTCAAATGGAAGTCACGTTCATAGTTCTTTCTAAGATATCCCCGTTGCAGGACAAACATTTAGGCCCATGTGTCACCATTGAGACATCTTTCATGGTTTTTATTTCATCTCTGATTTTCAAAGGTCAGAGCAGTTGAGTATCATAAACACAGGGGGCTGGAAGTCATGGCAGTCACCTAGAGTGTCAGCAGAGATAAGAGGATGAACATAGGAAAAAAAAAAAAAAAAGAGGATGAACATGACATTGCAGCCAGCCTGAGGCTACGTGCTGAATCGCAGGACACCTGGTGGTAGAATTCAAGCCCACCTGGAGGTAGAAAGGACAAAGGGAAGAAGCCGCGGGCTGAGTGGCAAGCGGCAAGTGGCGCAAAGGTTAGGTCTTTTGAGTCTGAAACCCCAGGACGCCGGTTCGAGCCTTGGGCCATAAGCAGGCCTGAGACACAAGGGGGCGCTCGTGTGTGCTAGGGCACCTGGTGTGCCGATATCCTGCCATGTGTCCTTTTAACTCTTCTCGGTCTCTCCCTTTCTCTCTCCTAGTTAAATAAGTAAAATACTTGGCCACGCCCCTTGTATGGGGGTGGGGGTGGCCGATGAAAACGTGCTCCACACCGGTTTCTGAAGAGACAGCACCTCCTTGTCCAGCACCTGTTCTGTGTACTTGGCAATTTGATTCAGATAGAAGGTAAGCAGATCAATTCCTATTCAAGAGAAGTCAAGAAGGAATTCAAGGACCTATGGGAGTGGCATTCAACACACAAGCAAGAGTCCTAGCGCCTAGTCATTGGGCGGAAAGAAAACAGCGCTCCTGACAAGTCCCGGAGTTGCCAGGCTCTCTCTCAAGAAACCTGCACCAGCATCCCTGCACGTTTCAGAAGAGGTGACACCTCATCATGACATCAGTGACCAGGGTAAGTGAGCAGTCCACGGAAGTGGACTCAGACGTTTTCGACGGTTTTCTGTTCTCTGTATGTGTGATATGTGAGGCAGGCTCTCGTGCTCCATCAGCTGGCTTGGTGCTCGGGGAGGCCCTCCGCCTCCAGCCAATTAACGGAGACTTTCTGGAGCTGTCTCCTTGCCAGAGAAACACAGCCTCCGCGCCCTGCTCCCTCGCATTTCAGACAGCCCCATGACAGTAGGCTCACCAACTGCAAGAGAGGGGCTGAACCCGCAGAAATTGCTCAATTTGAACAAGTGCGACTGGGGCTGGCCGATGGCCCTGCGTCGGCCATCTTTGTGAATGATGTCAATCTGACCGTTTTTCTGAAGAGAGCCGATTCTCTAACCTAGGGTGATAGCGAATGCTATCACCCTAGGTTAGAGAATCGGGAGCTTTTTGGTCAAAGAGAAGGCCTCGAAGATGCAGGGACTCTCTGCGTGCTAGGGAAAGGGGGCCCCTGACACCCATGGGACTCAAGCGGTCCCATCCGCATGGGACACGCAGAGCTTCCAGGTGAAGAGAGAAGCTACCAGTGATTCCTGAGGCCCTGTCTAGCGGGAGCAGCGACGTGTGTTTGAGGCAGCAGGCACACTGGAGTCTCTCGAAAATGTGAGTCACGTCAAACCCATCCTCAGGAATCCATATGCTTTGCACCTTAGAGGCCCAGGGCAAAATTGCTGAAGCCAGGCCCGAAAGAATTAGGAGCGTCGCGGTCCATTCGTGTATTCTGAGGGTTTGGATACCCCCACGCACAGGCTCTGGAGAACCATCCTGTCCCGACAATGCATGCAGGTGGAATGAAGGACCAGAAGGCTAAGGATTGGATCATCACCGACGTGCGCCTCCTTCTTTGAGTCACGCCCACAGATATCAAGGGAAATACGGGGAGTACATGACACACGGTCCTCTGTGAGCACAGTTAGGATTTGTTGTGGTCCTGCATGCTCCTCACATCATGAGCAATTCCCAGGTGACATGGAAGGAAAAGAACAGGCAGGACTCTACTGTATGCTGAAATTGTACACGACCGTACACAACAGTGCCTCCAGTGCTCCAAACAGGTTCTTGGGTCTGGCACTGGAATGATATCTTGACTTGCCAGAAAATGATAGCAATGTCTTTGGGTCAAATGGAAGTCACGTTCATAGTTCTTTCTAAGATATCCCCGTTGCAGGACAAACATTTAGGCCCATGTGTCACCATTGAGACATCCTGCATAGTTTTCATTTCATCTCTGATTTTCAAAGGTCAGAGCAGTTGAGTATCATAAACACAGGGGGCTGGAAGTCATGGCAGTCACCTAGAGTGTCAGCAGAGATAAGAGGATGAACATAGGAAAAAAAAAAAAAAGAGGATGAACATGGCATTGCAGCCAGCCTGAGGCTACGTGCTGAATCGCAGGACACCTGGTGGAAGAATTCAAGCCCACCTGGAGGTAGAAAGGACAAAGGGAAGAAGCCGCGGGCTGCGTGGCAAGCGGGAAGTGGCGCAAAGGTTAGGTCTTTTGACTCTGAAACCCCAGGACGCCGGTTCGAGCCTTGGGCCATAAGCATGCGTGAGACACAAAGGGGCGCTCGTGTGTGCTAGGGCACCTGGTGTGCCCATATCCTGCCGTGTGTCTTTTTAACTCTTCTCGGTCTCTCCCTTTCTCTCTCCTAGTTAAATAAGTAAAATTCTTGGCCACGCCCCTTGTGTGGGGGTGTGGGTGGCCGATGAAAACGTGCTCCACACCGGTTTCTGAAGAGACAGCGCCTCCTTGGCCAGCACCTGTCCTGTGTACTTGGCAATTTGATTCTGATAGAAGGTAAGCAGATCAATTCCTATTCAAGACAAGTCAAGAAGGAATTCAAGGACCTATGGGAGTGGCATTCAACACACAAGCAAGAGTCCTAGCGCCTCTGTCATTGGGCGGAAAGAAAACAGCGCTCCTGACAAGTCCCGGAGTTGCCAGGCTCTCTCTCAAGAAACCTGCACCAGCATCCCTGCACGTTTCAGAAGAGGTGACACCTCATCATCACATCAGTGACCAGGGTAAGTGAGCAGTCCATGGAAGTGGACTGAGACTTTCTCGACTGTTTTCTCTGTATGTGTGATATGTGATGCAGGCTCTCGTGCTCCATCAGCTGGCTTGGCGCTCGGGGAGGCCCTCCGCCTCCAGCCAATTAACGGAGACTTTCTGGAGCTGTCTCCTTGCCACAGAAACACAGCCTCCGCGCCCTGCTCCTTCGCATTTAGACAGCCCCATGACAGTAGGCTCACCAACTGCAACTGAAGGGCTGAACCCGCAGAAATTGCTCAATTTGAACAAGAGCGACTGGGGCTGGCCCATGGCCCTGCGTCGGCCATGTTTGTGAATGATGTCAATCTGACCGTTTTTCTGAAGAGAACCGATTCTCTAACCTAGGGTGATAGCATTCGCTCTCACCCTAGGTTAGAGAATCGGGAGCTTTTTGGTCAAAGAGAAGGCCTCGAAGATGCAGGGACCCTCTGCGTGCTAGGGAAAGGGGGCCCCTGACACCCATGGGACTCAAGCGGTCCCATCCGCATGGGACACGCAGAGCTTCCAGGGGAAGAGAGAAGCTACCAGTGAGTCCTGAGGTCCTGTTTAGCGGGAGCAGCGACGTGTGTTTGAGGCAGCAGGCACACAGGAGTCTCTCGAAAATGTGAGTCGCGTGAAACCCATCCTCAGGAATCCATATGCGTTGCACCTTAGAGGCCCAGGGCAAAATTGCTGAAGCCAGGCCCGAAAGAATTAGGAGCGTTGCGGTCCATTCGTGTATTCTGAGGGTTTGGGTACCCCCACGCACAGGCTCTGGAGAACCATCCTGCCCCGACAATGCATGCAGGTGGAATGAAGGACCAGAAGGCTAAGGATTGGATCATCACTGACGTGCCCCTCCTTCTTTGAGTCACGCCCACAGATATCAAGGGAAATACGGGGAGTACATGACACACGGTCCTCTGTGAGCACAGTTAGGATATGTTGTGGCCCTGCATGCTCCTCACATCATGAGCAATTCCCAGACGACATGGAAGGAAAAGAGCAGGCAGGACTCTACTGTATGCTGACATTGTACACGACCGTACACAACCGTGCCTCCAGTGCTCCAAACAGGTTCTTGGGTCTGGCACTGGAATGATATCTTGACTTGCCAGAAAATGATAGCAATGTCTTTGGGTCAAATGGAAGTCACGTTCATAGTTCTTTCTAAGATATCCCCGTTGCAGGACAAACATTTAGGCCCATGTGTCACCATTGAGACATCTTTCATGGTTTTTATTTCATCTCTGATTTTCAAAGGTCAGAGCAGTTGAGTATCATAAACACAGGGGGCTGGAAGTCATGGCAGTCACCTAGAGTGTCAGCAGAGATAAGAGGATGAACATAGGAAAAAAAAAAAAAAAGAGGATGAACATGACATTGCAGCCAGCCTGAGGCTACGTGCTGAATCGCAGGACACCTGGTGGTAGAATTCAAGCCCACCTGGAGGTAGAAAGGACAAAGGGAAGAAGCCGCGGGCTGAGTGGCAAGCGGCAAGTGGCGCAAAGGTTAGGTCTTTTGAGTCTGAAACCCCAGGACGCCGGTTCGAGCCTTGGGCCATAAGCAGGCCTGAGACACAAGGGGGCGCTCGTGTGTGCTAGGGCACCTGGTGTGCCGATATCCTGCCATGTGTCCTTTTAACTCTTCTCGGTCTCTCCCTTTCTCTCTCCTAGTTAAATAAGTAAAATACTTGGCCACGCCCCTTGTATGGGGGTGGGGGTGGCCGATGAAAACGTGCTCCACACCGGTTTCTGAAGAGACAGCACCTCCTTGTCCAGCACCTGTCCTGTGTACTTGGCAATTTGATTCAGATAGAAGGTAAGCAGATCAATTCCTATTCAAGAGAAGTCAAGAAGGAATTCAAGGACCTATGGGAGTGGCATTCAACACACAAGCAAGAGTCCTAGCGCCTAGTCATTGGGCGGAAAGAAAACAGCGCTCCTGACAAGTCCCGGAGTTGCCAGGCTCTCTCTCAAGAAACCTGCACCAGCATCCCTGCACGTTTCAGAAGAGGTGACACCTCATCATGACATCAGTGACCAGGGTAAGTGAGCAGTCCACGGAAGTGGACTCAGACGTTTTCGACGGTTTTCTGTTCTCTGTATGTGTGATATGTGAGGCAGGCTCTCGTGCTCCATCAGCTGGCTTGGTGCTCGGGGAGGCCCTCCGCCTCCAGCCAATTAACGGAGACTTTCTGGAGCTGTCTCCTTGCCAGAGAAACACAGCCTCCGCGCCCTGCTCCCTCGCATTTCAGACAGCCCCATGACAGTAGGCTCACCAACTGCAAGTGAGGGGCTGAACCCGCAGAAATTGCTCAATTTGAACAAGAGCGACTGCGGCTGGCCCATGGCCCTGCGTCGGCCATCTTTGTGAATGATGTCAATCTGACCGTTTCTCTGAAGAGAGCCGATTCTCTAACCTAGGGTGAGAGCGAATGCTATCACCCTAGGTTAGAGAATCGGGAGCTTTTTGGTCAAAGAGAAGGCCTCGAAGATGCAGGGACTCTCTGCGTGCTAGGGAAAGGGGGCCCCTGACACCCATGGGACTCAAGTGGTCCCATCCGCATGGGACACGCAGAGCTTCCAGGTGAAGAGAGAAGCTACCAGTGATTCCTGAGGCCCTGTCTAGCGGGAGCAGCGACGTGTGTTTGAGGCAGCAGGCACACTGGAGTCTCTCGAAAATGTGAGTCACGTCAAACCCATCCTCAGGAATCCATATGCTTTGCACCTTAGAGGCCCAGGGCAAAATTGCTGAAGACAGGCCCGAAAGAATTAGGAGCGTCGCGGTCCATTCGTGTATTCTGAGGGTTTGGATACCCCCACGCACAGGCTCTGGAGAACCATCCTGTCCCGACAATGCATGCAGGTGGAATGAAGGACCAGAAGGCTAAGGATTGGATCATCACCGACGTGCGCCTCCTTCTTTGAGTCACGCCCACAGATATCAAGGGAAATACGGGGAGTACATGACACACGGTCCTCTGTGAGCACAGTTAGGATTTGTTGTGGTCCTGCATGCTCCTCACATCATGAGCAATTCCCAGGTGACATGGAAGGAAAAGAACAGGCAGGACTCTACTGTATGCTGAAATTGTACACGACCGTACACAACAGTGCCTCCAGTGCTCCAAACAGGTTCTTGGGTCTGGCACTGGAATGATATCTTGACTTGCCAGAAAATGATAGCAATGTCTTTGGGTCAAATGGAAGTCACGTTCATAGTTCTTTCTAAGATATCCCCGTTGCAGGACAAACATTTAGGCCCATGTGTCACCATTGAGACATCCTGCATAGTTTTCATTTCATCTCTGATTTTCAAAGGTCAGAGCAGTTGAGTATCATAAACACAGGGGGCTGGAAGTCATGGCAGTCACCTAGAGTGTCAGCAGAGATAAGAGGATGAACATAGGAAAAAAAAAAAAAGAGGATGAACATGGCATTGCAGCCAGCCTGAGGCTACGTGCTGAATCGCAGGACACCTGCTGGTAGAATTCAAGCCCACCTGGAGGTAGAAAGGACAAAGGGAAGAAGCCGCGGGCTGCGTGGCAAGCGGGAAGTGGCGCAAAGGTTAGGTCTTTTGACTCTGAAACCCCAGGACGCCGGTTCGAGCCTTGGGCCATAAGCATGCGTGAGACACAAAGGGGCGCTCGTGTGTGCTAGGGCACCTGGTGTGCCCATATCCTGCCGTGTGTCTTTTTAACTCTTCTCGGTCTCTCCCTTTCTCTCTCCTAGTTAAATAAGTAAAATTCTTGGCCACGCCCCTTGTGTGGGGGTGTGGGTGGCCGATGAAAACGTGCTCCACACCGGTTTCTGAAGAGACAGCGCCTCCTTGGCCAGCACCTGTCCTGTGTACTTGGCAATTTGATTCTGATAGAAGGTAAGCAGATCAATTCCTATTCAAGACAAGTCAAGAAGGAATTCAAGGACCTATGGGAGTGGCATTCAACACACAAGCAAGAGTCCTAGCGCCTCTGTCATTGGGCGGAAAGAAAACAGCGCTCCTGACAAGTCCCGGAGTTGCCAGGCTCTCTCTCAAGAAACCTGCACCAGCATCCCTGCACGTTTCAGAAGAGGTGACACCTCATCATGACATCAGTGACCAGGGTAAGTGAGCAGTCCACGGAAGTGGACTGAGACGTTCTCGACGGTTTTCTCTTCTCTGTATGTGTGATATGTGAGGCAGGCTCTCGTGCTCCATCAGCTGGCTTGGCGCTCGGGGAGGCCCTCCGCCTCCAGCCAATTAACGGAGACTTTCTGGAGCTGTCTCCTTGCCAGAGAAACTCAGCCTCCACGCCCTGCTCCCTCGCATTTCAGACAGCACCATGACAGTAGGCTCACCAACTGCAAGAGAGGGGCTGAACCCGCAGAAATTGGTCAATTTGAACAAGAGCGACTGGGGCTGGCCCATGGCCCTGCGTCGGCCATCTTTGTGAATGATATCAACCTGACCGTTTTTCTGAAAAGAGCCGATTCTCTAACCTAGGGTGATAGCATTCGCTCTCACCCTAGGTTAGAGAATCGGGAGCTTTTTGGTCAAAGAGAAGGCCTCGAAGATGCAGGTACTCTCTGCGTGCTAGGCAAAGGGGGCCCCTGACACCCATGGGACTCAAGCGGTCCCATCCGCATGGGACACGCAGAGCTTCCAGGTGAAGAGAGAAGCTACCAGTGAGTCCTGAGGCCCTGTCTAGCGGGAGCACCGACGTGTGTTTGAGGCAGCAGGCACACAGGAGTCTCTCGAAAATGTGAGTCACGTCAAACCCATCCTCAGGAATCCATATCCTTTGCACCTTAGAGGACCAGGGCAAAATTGCTGAAGCTAGGCCCGAAGGATTTAGGAGCGTCGGGGTCCATTCGTGTATTCTGAGGGTTTGGGTACCCCCACGCACAGGCTCTGGAGAACCATCCTGCCCCGACAATGCATGCAGGTGGAATGAAGGACCAGAAGGCTAATGATTGGATCATCACTGACATGCCCCTCCTTCTTTGAGTCGCGCCCACAGATATCAAGGGAAATATGGGGAGTACATGACACACGGTCCTCTGTGAGCACAGTTAGGAGGTGTTGTGGCCCTGCATGCTCCTCAAATCTTGAGGAATTCCCAGGTGACATGGAAGGAAAAGAGCAGGCAGGACTCTACTGTATGCTGACATTGTACACGACCGTACACAACAGTGCCTCCAGTGCTCCAAGCAGGTTCTTGGGTCTGGCACTGGAATGATATCTTGACTTGCCAGAAAATGATAGCAATGTCTTTGGGTCAAATGGAAGTCACGTTCATAGTTCTTTCTAAGATAACCCCGTTGCAGGACAAACATTTAGGCCATGTGTCACCATTGAGACATCTTGCATAGTTTTCGTTTCATCTCTGATTTTCAAAGGTCAGAGCAGTTGAGTATCATAAACACAGGGGGCTGGAAGTCATCATGGCAGTCACCTAGAGTGTCAGCAGAGATAAGAGGATGAACATAGGAAAAAAAAAAAAAAAGAGGATGAACATGACATTGCAGCCAGCCTGAGGCTACGTGCTGAATCGCAGGACACCTGGTGGAAGAATTCAAGCCCACCTGGAGGTAGAAAGGACAAAGGGAAGAAGCCGCGGGCTGCGTGACAAGCGGGAAGTGGCGCAAAGGTTAGGTCTTTTGACTCTGAAACCCCAGGACGCCAGTTTGAGCCTTGGGCCATAAGCAGGCCTGAGACGCAAGGGGGCGCTCCTGTGCGCTAGGGCACCTGGTGTGCCCATATCCTGCCGTGTGTCCTTTTAACTCCTCTCGGTCTCTCCCTTTCTCTCTCCTAGTTAAATATGTAAAATACTTGGCCACGCCCCTTGTGTGGGGGTGGGGGTGGCTGATGAAAACCTGCTCCACACCGGTTTCTGAAGAGACAGCGCCTCCTTGGCCAGCACCTGTCGTGTGTACTTGGCAATTTGATTCTGATAGAAGGTAAGCAGATCAATTCCTATTCAAGACAAGTCAAGAAGGAATTCAAGGACCTATGGGAGTGGCATTCAACACAGAAGCAAGAGTCCTAGCGCCTCTGTCATTGGGCGGAAAGAAAACAGCGCTCCTGACAAGTCCCGGAGTTGCCAGGCTCTCTCTCAAGAAACCTGCACCAGCATCCCTGCACATTTCAGAAGAGGTGACACCTCATCATGACATCAGTGACCAGGGTAAGTGAGCAGTCCACGGAAGTGGACTGAGACGTTCTCGACGGTTTTCTGTTCTCTGTATGTGTGATATGTGAGGCAGGCTCTCGTGCTCCATCAGCTGGCTTGGCGCTCGGGGAGGCCCTCCGCCTCCAGCCAATTAACGGAGACTTTCTGGAGCTGTCTCCTTGCCAGAGAAAAACAGCTTCCGCGCCCTGCTCCCTCGCATTTCAGACAGCCCCATGACAGTAGGCTCACCAACTGCAAGAGAGGGGCTGAACCCGCAGAAATTGCTCAATTTGAACAAGAGCGACTGGGGCTGGCCCATGGCCCTGCGTCGGCCATCTTTGTGAATGATGTCAATCTGACCGTTTTTCTGAAGAGAGCCGATTCTCTAACCTAGGGTGAGAACATTCGCTCTCACTCTAGGTTAGAGAATCGGGAGCTTTTTGGTCAAAGAGAAGGCCTCGAAGATGCAGGGACTCTCTGCGTGCTAGGGAAAGGGGGCCCCTGACACCCATGGGACTCAAGCGGTCCCATCCGAATGGGACACGCAGAGCTTCCAGGTGAAGAGAGAAGCTACCAGTGAGTCCTGAGGCCCTGTCTAGCGGGAGCACCGACGTGTGTTTGAGGCAGCAGGCACACAGGAGTCTCTCGAAAATGTGAGTCACGTCAAACCCATCCTCAGGAATCCATATGCTTTGCACCTTAGAGGCCCAGGGCAAAATTGCTGAAGCCAGGCCCGAAAGAATTAGGAGCGTCGCGGTCCATTCGTATATTCTGAGGGTTTGGGTACCCCCACGCACAGGCTCTGGAGAACCATCCTGCCCCGACAATGCATGCAGGTGGAATGAAGGACCAGAAGGCTAAGGATTGGATCATCACTGACGTGCCCCTCCTTCTTTGAGTCATGCCCACAGATATCAAGGGAAATACGGGGAGTACATGACACACGGTCCTCTGTGAGCACAGTTAGGATTTGTTGTGGCCCTGCATGCTCCTCACATCATGAGCAATTCCCAGGTGACATGGAAGGAAAAGAGCAGGCAGGACTCTACTGTATGCTGACATTGTACACGACCGTACACAACCGTGCCTCCAGTGCTCCAAACAGGTTCTTGGGTCTGGCACTGGAATGATATCTTGACTTGCCAGAAAATGACAGCAATGTCTTTGGGTCAAATGGAAGTCACGTTCATAGTTCTTTCTAAGATATCCCCGTTGCAGGACAAACATTTAGGCCCATGTGTCACCATTGAGACATCTTGCATAGTTTTCATTTCATCTCTGATTTTCAAAGGTCAGAGCAGTTGAGTATCATAAACACAGGGGTCTGGAAGTCATGGCAGTCACCTAGAGTGTCAGCAGAGATAAGAGGATGAACATAGGAAAAAAAAAAAAAAGAGGATGAACATGACATTGCAGCCAGCCTGAGGCTACGTGCTGAATCGCAGGACACCTGGTGGTAGAATTCAAGCCCACCTGGAGGTATAAAGGACAAAGGGAAGAAGCCGCGGGCTGCGTGGCAAGCGGCAAGTGGCGCAAAGGTTAGGTCTTTTGACTCTGAAACCCCAGGACGCCGGTTCGAGCCTTGGGCTATAAGCAGGCCTGAGACACAAGGGGGCGCTCGTGTGTGCTAGGGCACCTGGAGTGCCCATATCCTGCCGTGTGTCCTTTTACCTCTTCTCGGTCTCTCCCTTTCTCTCTCCTAGTTAAATAAGTAAAATTCTTGGCCACGCCCCTTGTGTGGTGGTGGGGGTGGCCGATGAAAACCTGCTCCACACCGGTTTCTGAAGAGACAGCGCCTCCTTGGCCAGCACCTGTCCTGTGTACTTGGCAATTTGATTCTGATAGAAGGTAAGCAGATCAATTCCTATTCAAGACAAGTCAAGAAGGAATTCAAGGACCTATGGGAGTGGCATTCAACAAACAAGCAAGAGTCCTAGCGCCTCTGTCATTGGGCGGAAAGAAAACAGCGCTCCTGACAAGTCCCGGAGTTGCCAGGCTCTCTCTCAAGAAACCTGCACCAGCATCCCTGCACGTTTCAGAAGAGGTGACACCTCATCATCACATCAGTGACCAGGGTAAGTGAGCAGTCCACGGAAGTGGACTGAGACGTTCTCGACGGTTTTCTCTTCTCAGTATTTGTCATATGTGAGGCAGGCTCTCGTGCTCCATCAGCTGGCTTGGCGCTCGGGGAGGCCCTCCGCCTCCAGCCAATTAACGGAGACTTTCTGGAGCTGTCTCCTTGCCAGAGAAAAACAGCCTCCGCGCCCTGCTCCCTCGCATTTCAGACAGCCCCATGACAGTAGGCTCACCAACTGCAAGTGAGGGGCTGAACCCGCAGAAATTGCTCAATTTGAACAAGAGCGACTGGGGCTGGCCCATGGCCCTGCATCGGCCATCTTTGGGAATGATGTCAATCTGACCGTTTTTCTGAAGAGAGCCGATTCTCTAACCTAGGGTGATAGCGTTCGCTCTCACCCTAGGTTAGAGAATCGGGAGCTTTTTGGTCAAAGAGAAGGCCTCGAAGATGCAGGGACTCTCTGCGTGCTAGGGAAAGGGGGCCCCTGACACCCATGGGACTCAAGCGGTCCCATCCGCATGGGACACGCTGAGCTTCCAGGTGAAGAGAGAAGCTACCAGTTAGTCCTGAAGCCCTGTCTAGCGGGAGCACCGACGTGTGTTTGAGGCAGCAGGCACAGAGAAGTCTCTCGAAAATGTGAGTCACGTCAAACCCATCCTCAGGAATCCATATGATTTGCACCTTAGAAGCCCAGGGCAAAATTGCTGAATCCAGGCCCGAAAGAATTAGGAGCGTCGCGGTCCATTCGTGTAGTCTGAGGGTTTGGGTACCCCAAGCACAGGCTCTGGAGAACCATCCTGCCCCGACAATGCATGCAGGTGGAATGAAGGACCAGAAGGCTAAGGATTGGATCATCACTGACGTGCCCCTCCTTCTTTGAGTCACGCCCACAGATATCAAGGGAAATACGGGGAGTACATGACACACGGTCCTCTGTGAGCACAGTTAGGATTTGTTGTGGCCCTGCATGCTCCTCACATCATGAGCAATTCCCAGGCGACATGGAAGGAAAAGAGCAGGCAGGACTCTACTGTATGCTGACATTGTACACGACCATACACAACCGTGCCTCCAGTGCTCCAAACAGGTTCTTGGGTCTGGCACTGGAATGATATCTTGACTTGCCAGAAAATGATAGCATTGTCTTTGGGTCAAATGGAAGTCACGTTCATAGTTCTTTCTAAGATATCCCCGTTGCATGACAAACATTTAGGCCCATGTGTCACCATTGAGACATCTTGCATAGTTTTCATTTCATCTCTGATTTTCAAAGGTCAGAGCAGTTGAGTATCATAAACACAGGGGGCTGGAAGTCATGGCAGTCACCTAGAGTTTCAGCAGAGATAAGAGGATGAACATAGGAAAAAAAAAAAAAAAAGAGGATGAAAATGACATTGCAGCCAGCCTGAGGCTCCGTGCTGAATCGCAGGACACCTGGTGGTAGAATTCAAGCCCACCTGGAGGTAGAAAGGAGAAAGGGAAGAAGCCGCGGGCTGCGTGGCAAGCGGCAAGTTGCGCAAAGGTTAGGTCTTTTGACTCTGAAACCCCAGGACGCCGGTTCGAGCCTTGGGCCATAAGCAGGCCTGAGACACAAGGGGGTGCTCGTGTGTGCTAGGGCACCTGGTGTGCCCATATGCTGCCGTGTGTCCTTTTAACTCTTCTCGGTCTCTCCCTTTCTCTCTCCTAGTTAAATAAGTAAAATTCTTGGCCACGCCCCTTGTGTGGGGGTGGGGGTGGCCGATGAAAACGTGCTCCACACCGGTTTCTAAAGAGACAGCGCCTCCTTGGCCAGCACCTGTCCTGTGTACTTGGCAATTTGATTCTGATAGAAGGTAAGCAGATCAATTCCTATTCAAGACAAGTCAAGAAGGAATTCAAGGACCTATGGGAGTGGCATTCAACACACAAGCAAGAGTCCTAGCGCCTCTGTCATTGGGCGGAAAGAAAACAGCGCTCCTGACAAGTCCCGGAGTTGCCAGGCTCTCTCTCAAGAAACCTGCACCAGCATCCCTGCACGTTTCAGAAGAGGTGACACCTCATCATGACATCAGTGACCAGGGTAAGTGAGCAGTCCACGGAAGTGGACTGAGACGTTCTCGACGGTTTTCTCTTCTCTGTATGTGTGATATGTGAGGCCGGCTCTCGTGCTCCATCAGCTGGCTTGGCGCTCGGGGAGGCCCTCCGCCTCCAGCCAATTAACGGAGACTTTCTGGAGCTGTCTCCTTGCCAGAGAAACACAGCCTCCGCGCCCTGCTCCCTCGCATTTAAGACAGCCCCCTAACAGTAGGCTCACCAACTGCAAGTGAGGGGCTGAACCCGCAGAAATTGCTCAATTTGAACAAGAGCGACTGGGGCTGGCCCATGGCCCTGCGTCGGCCATCTTTGTAAATGATGTCAATCTGACCGTTTTTCTGAAGAGAGCCTATTCTCTAACCTAGGGTGATAGCATTTGCTCTCACCCTAGGTTAGAGAATCGGGAGCTTTTTGGTCAAAGAGAAGGCCTCGAAGATGCAGGGACTCTCTGCGTACTAGGGAAAGGGGGCCCCTGACACCCATGGGACTCAAGCGGTCCCATCCGCATGGGACACGCGGAGCTTCCACTTGAAGAGAGAAGCCACCAGTGAGTCCTGAGGCCCTGTCTAGCGGGAGCACCGACGTGTGTTTCAGGCAGCAGGCACACAGGAGTCTCTCGGAAATGTGAGTCACGTCAAACCCATCCTCAGGCATCCATATGCTTTTCACCTTAGAGGCCCAGGGCAAAATTGCTGAAGACAGGCCCGAAAGAATTAGGAGCGTCGCGGTCCATTCGTGTATTCTGAGGGTTTGGGTACCCCCACGCACAGGCTCTGGAGAAGCATCCTGCCCGGACAATGCATGCAGGTGGAATGAAGGACCAGAAGGCTAAGGATTGGATCATCACTGACGTGCCCCTCCTTCTTTGAGTCACGCCCACAGATATCAAGGGAAATACGGGGAGTACATGACACACGGTCCTCTGTGAGCACAGTTAGGATTTGTTGTGGCCCTGCATGCTCCTCACATCATGAGCAATTATCAGGTGACATGGAAGGAAAAGAGCAGGCAGGACTCTACTGTATGCTGACATTGTACACGACAGTACACAACAGTGCCTCCAGTGCTCCAAGCAGGTTCTTGGGTCTGGCACTGGAATGATATCTTGACTTGCCAGAAAATGATAGCAATGTCTTTGGGTCAAATGGAAGTCACGTTCGTAGTTCTTTCTAAGATATCCCCGTTGCAGGACAAATATTTAGGGCCATGTGTCACCATTGAGACCTCTTGCATAGTTTTCATTTCATCTCTGAAATTCAGAGGTCACAGCAGTTGAGTATCATAAACACAGGGGGCTGGAAGTCATGGCAGTCACCTATAGTGTCAGCAGAGATAAGAGGATAAACATAGAAAAAAAAAAAAGAGGATGAACATGACATTGCAGCCAGCCTGAGGCTACGTGCTGAATCGCAGGACACCTGCTGGTAGAATTCAAGCCCACCTGGAGGTAGAAAGGACAAAGGGAAGAAGCCGCGGGCTGCGTGGCAAGCGGCAAGTGGCGCAAAGGTTAGGTCTTTTGACTCTGAAACCCCAGGACGCCGGTTTGAGCCTTGGGCCATAAGCAGGCCTGAGACACAAGGGGGCGCTCGTGTTTGCTAGGGCACCTGGTGTGCCCATATCCTGCCGTGTGTCCTTTTAACTCTTCTCGATCTCTCCCTTTCTCTCTCCTAGTTAAAGAAGTAAAATACTTGGCCACCCCCCTTGTGTGGGGGTGGGGGGGGGCGATGAAAACGTGCTCCACACCGGTTTCTGGAGAGGCAGCGCCTCCTTGGCCAGCACCTGTTCTGTGTACTTCGCAATTTGATTCTGATAGAAGGTAAGCAGATCAATTCCTATTCAAGACAAGTCAAGAAGGAATTCAAGGACCTATGGGAGTGGCATTGAACACACAAGCAAGAGTCCTAGCGCCTCTGTCATTGGGTGGAAAGAAAACATCGCTCCTGACAAGTCCCGGAGTTGCCAGGCTCTCTCAAGAAACCTGCACCAGCACCCCTGCACGTTTCAGAAGAAGTGACCCCTCATCATCACCAGTGACAAGGGTAAGTGAGCAGTCCACGGAAGTGGACTGACACGTTCTCGACGGTTTTCTCATGTCTGTATTTGTTAGATGTTAGGCAGGCTCTCGTGCTCCATCAGCTGGCTTGGTGCTCGGGGAGGCCCTCCGCCTCCAGCCAATTAACGGAGACTTTCTGGAGCTGTCTCCTTGCCAGAGAAACACAGCCTCCGCGCAATGCTCCCTCGCATTTCAGACAGCCCCATGACAGTAGGCTCACCAATTGTAAGTAAGGGGCTGAACCCGCAGAAATTGCTCAATTTGAACAAGAGCGACTGCGGCTGGCCCATGGCCCTGCGTCGGCCATCTTTGTGAATGATGTCAATCTGACCGTTTCTCTGAAGAGAGCCGATTCTCTAACCTAGGGTGATAGCATTCGCTCTCACCCTAGGTTAGAGAATCGGGAGCTTTTTGGACAAAGAGAAGGCCTCGAAGATGCAGGGACTCTCTGCGTGCTAGGGAAAGGGGGCCCCTGACACCCACGGGACTCAAGTGGTCCCATCCGCATGGGACACGCAGAGCTTCCAGGTGAAGAGAGAAGCTACCAGTGAGTCCTGTGGCCCTGTCTTCGGGAGCACCGACGTGTGTTTGAGGCAGCAGGCACACAGGAGTCTCTTGAAAATGTGAGTCACGTCAAACCCATCCTCAGGAATCCATATGCTTTTCACCTTAGAGGCCCAGGGCAAAATTGCTGAAGACAGGCCCGAAAGAATTAGGAGCGTCGCGGTCCATTCGTGTATTCTGAGGGTTTGGGTACCCCCACGCACAGGCTCTGAGAACCATCCTGCCCCGACAATGCATGCAGGTGGAATGAATGACCAGAAGGCTAAGGATTGGATCATCACGGACGTGCCCCTCCTTCCTTGAGTCACGCCCACAGATATCAAGGGAAATACGCTGAGTACATGACACACGGTCCTCTGTGAGCACAGTTAGGATTTGTTGTGGCCTTGCATGCTCCTCACATCATGAGCAACTCCCAGGTGATATGGAAAGAAAAGAGCAGGCAGGACTCTACTGTATGCTGACATTGTACACGACAGTACACAACAGTGCCTCCAGTGCTCCAAGCAGGTTCTTGGGTCTGGCACTGGAATGATATCTTGACTTGCCAGAAAATGATAGCAATGTCTTTGCGTCAAATGGAAGTCACGTTCGTAGTTCTTTCTAAGATATCCCCGTTGCAGGACAAATATTTAGGGCCATGTGTCACCATTGAGACCTCTTGCATAGTTTTCATTTCATCTCTGAAATTCAGAGGCCACAGCAGTTGAGTATCATAAACACAGGGGCTGGAAGTCATGGCAGTCACCTAGAGTGTCAGCAGAGATAAGAGGATAAACATAGAAAAAAAAAAAAAGAGGATGAACATGACATTGCAGCCAACCTGAGGCTACGTGCTGAATCGCAGGACACCTGCTGGTAGAATTCAAGCCCACCTGGAGGTAGAAAGGACAAAGGGAAGAAGCCGCGGGCTGCGTGGCAAGCGGCAAGTGGCGCAAAGGTTAGGTCTTTTGACTCTGAAACCCCAGGACGCCGGTTCGAGCCTTGGGCCATAAGCAGGCCTGAGACACTAGGGGGCGCTCGTGTGTGTTAGGGCACCTGGTGTGCCCATATCCTGCCGTGTGTCCTCTTAACTCTTCTCGATCTCTCCCTTTCTCTCTCCTAGTTAAAGAAGTAAAATACTTGGCCACCCCCCTTGTGTGGGGGTGGGGGGGAGCGATGAAAACGTGCTCCACACCGGTTTCTGGAGAGGCAGCGCCTCCTTGGCCAGCACCTGTTCTGTGTACTTCGCAATTTGATTCTGATAGAGGGTAAGCAGATCAATTCCTATTCAAGACAAGTCAAGAAGGAATTCAAGGACCTATGGGAGTGGCATTCAACACACAAGCAAGAGTCCTAGCGCCTCTGTCATTGGGTGGAAAGAAAACATCGCTCCTTACAAGTCCCGGAGTTGCCAGGCTCTCTCAAGAAACCTGCACCAGCACCCCTGCACGTTTCAGAAGAAGTGACCCCTCATCATCACCAGTGACAAGGGTAAGTGAGCAGTCCACGGAAGTGGACTGAGACGTTCTCGACGGTTTTCTCATGTCTGTATTTGTTAGATGTTAGGCAGGCTCTCGTGCTCCATCAGCTGGCTTGGTGCTCGGGGAGGCCCTCCGCCTCCAGCCAATTAACGGAGACTTTCTGGAGCTGTCTCCTTGCCAGAGAAACACAGCCTCCGCGCCCTGCTCCCTCGCATTTCAGACAGCCCCATGACAGTAGGCTCACCAATTGTAAGTGAGGGGCTGAACCCGCAGAAATTGCTCAATTTGAACAAGAGCGACTGCGGCTGGCCCATGGCCCTGCGTCGGCCATCTTTGTGAATGATGTCAATCTGACCGTTTCTCTGAAGAGAGCCAATTCTCTAACCTAGGGTGATAGCATTCGCTCTCACCCTAGGTTAGAGAATCGGGAGCTTTTTGGACAAAGAGAAGGCCTCGAGGATGCAGGGACTCTCTGCGTGCTAGGGAAAGGGGGCCCCTGACACCCACGGGACTCAAGTGGTCCCATCCGCATGGGACACGCAGAGCTTCCAGGTGAAGAGAGAAGCTACCAGTGAGTCCTGAGGCCCTGTCTAGCGGGAGCACCGACGTGTGTTTGAGGCAGCAGGCACACAGGAGTCTCTCGAAAATGTGAGTCACGTCAAACCCATCCTCAGGAATCCATATGCTTTTCACCTTAGAGGCCCAGGGCAAAATTGCTGAAGCCAGGCCCGAAAGAATTAGGAGCGTCGCGGTCCATTCGTGTATTCTGAGGGTTTGGGTACCCCCACGCACAGGCTCTGAGAACCATCCTGCCCCGACAATGCCTGCAGGTGGAATGAAGGACCAGAAGGCTAAGGATTGGATCATCACGGACGTGCCCCTCCTTCTTAGAGTCACGCCCACAGATATCAAGGGAAATACGCTGAGTACATGACACACGGTCCTCTGTGAGCACAGTTAGGATTTGTTGTGGCCTTGCATGCTCCTCACATCATGAGCAACTCCCAGGTGATATGGAAAGAAAAGAGCAGGCAGGACTCTACTGTATGCTGACATTGTACACGACAGTACACAACAGTGCCTCCAGTGCTCCAAGCAGGTTCTTGGGTCTGGCACTGGAATGATATCTTGACTTGCCAGAAAATGATAGCAATGTCTTTGGGTCAAATGGAAGTCACGTTCGTAGTTCTTTCTAAGATATCCCCGTTGCAGGACAAATATTTAGGGCCATGTGTCACCATTGAGACCTCTTGCATAGTTTTCATTTCATCTCTGAAATTCAGAGGCCACAGCAGTTGAGTATCATAAACACAGGGGGCTGGAAGTCATGGCAGTCACCTATAGTGTCAGCAGAGATAAGAGGATAAACATAGAAAAAAAAAAAAAAAAGAGGATGAACATGACATTGCAGCCAGCCTGAGGCTACGTGCTGAATCGCAGGACACCTGCTGGTAGAATTCAAGCCCACCTGGAGGTAGAAAGGACAAAGGGAAGAAGCCGTGGGCTGCGTGGCAAGTGGCAAGTGGCGCAAAGGTTAGGTCTTTTGACTCTGAAACCCCAGGACGCCGGTTCGAGCCTTGGGCCATAAGCAGGCCTGAGACACAAGGGGGCGCTCGTGTGTGCTAGGGCACCTGGTGTGCCCATATCCTGCCGTGTGTCCTTTTAACTCTTCTCGATCTCTCCCTTTCTCTCTCCTAGTTAAAGAAGTAAAATACTTGGCCACCCCCCTTGTGTGGGGGTGGGGGGGGCGATGAAAACGTGCTCCACACCGGTTTCTGGAGAGGCAGCGCCTCCTTGGCCAGCACCTGTTCTGTGTACTTCGCAATTTGATTCTGATAGAAGGTACCAGATCAATTCCTATTCAAGACAAGTCAAGAAGGAATTCAAGGACCTATGGGAGTGGCATTCAACACACAAGCAAGAGTCCTAGCGCCTCTGTCATTGGGTGGAAAGAAAACAGCGCTCCTGACAGGTCCCGGAGTTGCCAGGCTCTCTCTCAAGAAACCTGCACCAGCACCCCTGCACGTTTCAGAAGAAGTGACCCCTCATCATCACCAGTGACAAGGGTAAGTGAGCAGTCCACGGAAGTGGACTGAGACGTTCTCGACGGTTTTCTCATGTCTGTATTTGTTAGATGTTAGGCAGGCTCTCGTGCTCCATCAGCTGGCTTGGTGCTCGGGGAGGCCCTCCGCCTCCAGCCAATTAACGGAGACTTTCTGGAGCTGTCTCCTTGCCAGAGAAACACAGCCTCCGCGCCCTGCTCCCTCACATTTCAGACAGCCCCATGACAGTAGGCTCACCAATTGTAAGTGAGGGGCTGAACCCGCAGAAATTGCTCAATTTGAACAAGAGCGACTGCGGCTGGCCCATGGCCCTGCGTCGGCCATCTTTGTGAATGATGTCAATCTGACCGTTTCTCTGAAGAGAGCCGATTCTCTAACCTAGGGTGATAGCATTCGCTCTCACCCTAGGTTAGAGAATCGGGAGCTTTTTGGACAAAGAGAAGGCCTCGAGGATGCAGGGACTCTCTGCGTGCTAGGGAAAGGGGGCCCCTGACACCCACGGGACTCAAGTGGTCCCATCCGCATGGGACACGCAGAGCTTCCAGGTGAAGAGAGAAGCTACCAGTGAGTCCTGAGGCCCTGTCTAGCGGGAGCACCGACGTGTGTTTGAGGCAGCAGGCACACAGGAGTCTCTCGAAAATGGGAGTCACGTCAAACCCATCCTCAGGAATCCATATGCTTTTCACCTTAGAGGCCCAGGGCAAAATTGCTGAAGCCAGGCCCGAAAGAATTAGGAGCGTCGCGGTCCATTCGTGTATTCTGAGGGTTTGGGTACCCCCACGCACAGGCTCTGAGAACCATCCTGCCCCGACAATGCATGCAGGTGGAATGAAGGACCAGAAGGCTAAGGATTGGATCATCACGGACGTGCCCCTCCTTCTTTGAGTCACGCCCACAGATATCAAGGGAAATACGCTGAGTACATGACACACGGTCCTCTGTGAGCACAGTTAGGATTTGTTGTGGCCTTGCATGCTCCTCACATCATGAGCAACTCCCAGGTGATATGGAAAGAAAAGAGCAGGCAGGACTCTACTGTATGCTGACATTGTACACGACAGTACACAACAGTGCCTCCAGTGCTCCAAGCAGGTTCTTGGGTCTGGCACTGGAATGATATCATGACTTGCCAGAAAATGATAGCAATGTCTTTGGGTCAAATGGAAGTCACGTTCGTAGTTCTTTCTAAGATATCCCCGTTGCAGGACAAATATTTAGGGCCATGTGTCACCATTGAGACCTCTTGCATAGTTTTCATTTCATCTCTGAAATTCAGAGGCCACAGCAGTTGAGTATCATAAACACAGGGGGCTGGAAGTCATGGCAGTCACCTATAGTGTCAGCAGAGATAAGAGGATAAACATAGAAAAAAAAAAAAAAAGAGGATGAACATGACATTGCAGCCAGCCTGAGGCTACGTGCTGAATCGCAGGACACCTGCTGGTAGAATTCAAGCCCACCTGGAGGTAGAAAGGACAAAGGGAAGAAGCCGCGGGCTGCGTGGCAAGCGGCAAGTGGCGCAAAGGTTAGGTCTTTTGACTCTGAAACCCCAGGACGCCGGTTCGAGCCTTGGGCCATAAGCAGGCCTGAGACACAAGGGGGCGCTCGTGTGTGCTAGGGCACCTGGTGTGCCCATATCCTGCCGTGTGTCCTTTTAACTCTTCTCGATCTCTCCCTTTCTCTCTCCTAGTTAAAGAAGTAAAATACTTGGCCACCCCCCTTGTGTGGGGGTGGGGGGGGGCGATGAAAACGTGCTCCACACCGGTTTCTGGAGAGGCAGCGCCTCCTTGGCCAGCACCTGTTCTGTGTACTTCGCAATTTGATTCTGATAGAAGGTACCAGATCAATTCCTATTCAAGACAAGTCAAGAAGGAATTCAAGGACCTATGGGAGTGGCATTCAACACACAAGCAAGAGTCCTAGCGCCTCTGTCATTGGGTGGAAAGAAAACAGCGCTCCTGACAAGTCCCGGAGTTGCCAGGCTCTCTCTCAAGAAACCTGCACCAGCACCCCTGCACGTTTCAGAAGAAGTGACCCCTCATCATCACCAGTGACAAGGGTAAGTGAGCAGTCCACGGTAGTGGACTGAGACGTTCTCGACGGTTTTCTCATGTCTGTATTTGTTAGATGTTAGGCAGGCTCTCGTGCTCCATCAGCTGGCTTGGTGCTCGGGGAGGCCCTCCGCCTCCAGCCAATTAACGGAGACTTTCTGGAGCTGTCTCCTTGCCAGAGAAACACAGCCTCCGCGCCCTGCTCCCTCACATTTCAGACAGCCCCATGACAGTAGGCTCACCAATTGTAAGTGAGGGGCTGAACCCGCAGAAATTGCTCAATTTGAACAAGAGCGACTGCGGCTGGCCCATGGCCCTGCGTCGGCCATCTTTGTGAATGATGTCAATCTGACCGTTTCTCTGAAGAGAGCCGATTCTCTAACCTAGGGTGATAGCATTCGCTCTCACCCTAGGTTAGAGAATCGGGAGCTTTTTGGACAAAGAGAAGGCCTCGAGGATGCAGGGACTCTCTGCGTGCTAGGGAAAGGGGGCCCCTGACAGCCACGGGACTCAAGTGGTCCCATCCGCATGGGACACGCAGAGCTTCCAGGTGAAGAGAGAAGCTACCAGTGAGTCCTGAGGCCCTGTCTAGCGGGAGCACCGACGTGTGTTTGAGGCAGCAGGCACACAGGAGTCTCTCGAAAATGTGAGTCACGTCAAACCCATCCTCAGGAATCCATATGCTTTTCACCTTAGAGGCCCAGGGCAAAATTGCTGAAGCCAGGCCCGAAAGAATTAGGAGCGTCGCGGTCCATTCGTGTATTCTGAGGGTTTGGGTACCCCCACGCACAGGCTCTGAGAACCATCCTGCCCCGACAATGCCTGCAGGTGGAATGAAGGACCAGAAGGCTAAGGATTGGATCATCACGGACGTGCCCCTCCTTCTTAGAGTCACGCCCACAGATATCAAGGGAAATACGCTGAGTACATGACACACGGTCCTCTGTGAGCACAGTTAGGATTTGTTGTGGCCTTGCATGCTCCTCACATCATGAGCAACTCCCAGGTGATATGGAAAGAAAAGAGCAGGCAGGACTCTACTGTATGCTGACATTGTACACGACCGTACACAACAGTGCCTCCAGTGCTCCAAGCAGGTTCTTGGGTCTGGCACTGGAATGATATCTTGACTTGCCAGAAAATGATAGCAATGTCTTTGGGTCAAATGGAAGTCACGTTCGTAGTTCTTTCTAAGATATCCCCGTTGCAGGACAAATATTTAGGGCCATGTGTCACCATTGAGACCTCTTGCATAGTTTTCATTTCATCTCTGAAATTCAGAGGCCACAGCAGTTGAGTATCATAAACACAGGGGGCTGGAAGTCATGGCAGTCACCTATAGTGTCAGCAGAGATAAGAGGATAAACATAGAAAAAAAAAAAAAAAAGAGGATGAACATGACATTGCAGCCAGCCTGAGGCTACGTGCTGAATCGCAGGACACCTGCTGGTAGAATTCAAGCCCACCTGGAGGTAGAAAGGACAAAGGGAAGAAGCCGCGGGCTGCGTGGCAAGCGGCAAGTGGCGCAAAGGTTAGGTCTTTTGACTCTGAAACCCCAGGACGCCGGTTCGAGCCTTGGGCCATAAGCAGGCCTGAGACACTAGGGGGCGCTCGTGTGTGCTAGGGCACCTGGTGTGCCCATATCCTGCCGTGTGTCCTTTTAACTCTTCTCGATCTCTCCCTTTCTCTCTCCTAGTTAAAGAAGTAAAATACTTGGCCACCCCCCTTGTGTGGGGGTGGGGGGGGCGATGAAAACGTGCTCCACACCGGTTTCTGGAGAGGCAGCGCCTCCTTGGCCAGCACCTGTTCTGTGTACTTCGCAATTTGATTCTGATAGAAGGTAAGCAGATCAATAACTATTCAAGACAATTCAAGAAGGAATTCAAGGACCTATGGGAGTGGCATTCAACACACAAGCAAGAGTCCTAGCGCCTCTGTCATTGGGTGGAAAGAAAACAGCGCTCCTGACAGGTCCCGGAGTTGCCAGGCTCTCTCTCAAGAAACCTGCACCAGCACCCCTGCACGTTTCAGAAGAAGTGACCCCTCATCATCACCAGTGACAAGGGTAAGTGAGCAGTCCACGGAAGTGGACTGAGACGTTCTCGACGGTTTTCTCATGTCTGTATTTGTTAGATGTTAGGCAGGCTCTCGTGCTCCATCAGCTGGCTTGGTGCTCGGGGAGGCCCTCCGCCTCCAGCCAATTAACGGAGACTTTCTGGAGCTGTCTCCTTGCCAGAGAAACACAGCCTCCGCGCCCTGCTCCCTCGCATTTCAGACAGCCCCATGACAGTAGGCTCACCAATTGTAAGTGAGGGGCTGAACCCGCAGAAATTGCTCAGTTTGAACAAGAGCGACTGCGGCTGGCCCATGGCCCTGCGTCGGCCATCTTTGTGAATGATGTCAATCTGACCGTTTCTCTGAAGAGAGCCGATTCTCTAACCTAGGGTGATAGCATTCGCTCTCACCCTAGGTTAGAGAATCGGGAGCTTTTTGGACAAAGAGAAGGCCTCGAGGATGCAGGGACTCTCTGCGTGCTAGGGAAAGGGGGCCCCTGACACCCACGGGACTCAAGTGGTCCCATCCGCATGGGACACGCAGAGCTTCCAGGTGAAGAGAGAAGCTACCAGTGAGTCCTGAGGCCCTGTCTTGCGGGAGCACCGACGTGTGTTTGAGGCAGCAGGCACACAGGAGTCTCTCGAAAATGTGAGTCACGTCAAACCCATCCTCAGGAATCCATATGCTTTTCACCTTAGAGGCCCAGGGCAAAATTGCTGAAGCCAGGCCCAAAAGAATTAGGAGCGTCGCGGTCCATTCGTGTATTCTGAGGGTTTGGGTACCCCCACGCACAGGCTCTGAGAACCATCCTGCCCCGACAATGCATGCAGGTGGAATGAAGGACCAGAAGGCTAAGGATTGGATCATCACGGACGTGCCCCTCCTTCTTTGAGTCACGCCCACAGATATCAAGGGAAATACGCTGAGTACATGACACACGGTCCTCTGTGAGCACAGTTAGGATTTGTTGTGGCCTTGCATGCTCCTCACATCATGAGCAACTCCCAGGTGATATGGAAAGAAAAGAGCAGGCAGGACTCTACTGTATGCTGACATTGTACACGACCGTACACAACAGTGCCTCCAGTGCTCCAAGCAGGTTCTTGGGTCTGGCACTGGAATGATATCATGACTTGCCAGAAAATGATAGCAATGTCTTTGGGTCAAATGGAAGTCACGTTCGTAGTTCTTTCTAAGATATCCCCGTTGCAGGACAAATATTTAGGGCCATGTGTCACCATTGAGACCTCTTGCATAGTTTTCATTTCATCTCTGAAATTCAGAGGCCACAGCAGTTGAGTATCATAAACACAGGGGGCTGGAAGTCATGGCGGTCACCTATAGTGTCAGCAGAGATTAGAGGATAAACATAGAAAAAAAAAAAAAAAGAGGATGAACATGACATTGCAGCCAGCCTGAGGCTACGTGCTGAATCGCAGGACACCTGCTGGTAGAATTCAAGCCCACCTGGAGGTAGAAAGGACAAAGGGAAGAAGCCGCGGGCTGCGTGGCAAGCGGCAAGTGGCGCAACGGTTAGGTCTTTTGACTCTGAAACCCCAGGACGCCGGTTCGAGCCTTGGGCCATAAGCAGGCCTGAGACACAAGGGGGCGCTCGTGTGTGCTAGGGCACCTGGTGTGCCCATATCCTGCCGTGTGTCCTTTTAACTCTTCTCGATCTCTCCCTTTCTCTCTCCTAGTTAAAGAAGTAAAATACTTGGCCACCCCCCTTGTGTGGGGGTGGGGGGGGCGATGAAAACGTGCTCCACACCGGTTTCTGGAGAGGCAGCGCCTCCTTGGCCAGCACCTGTTCTGTGTACTTCGCAATTTGATTCTGATAGAAGGTAGCAGATCAATTCCTATTCAAGACAAGTCAAGAAGGAATTCAAGGACCTATGGGAGTGGCATTCAACACACAAGCAAGAGTCCTAGCGCCTCTGTCATTGGGTGGAAAGAAAACAGCGCTCCTGACAAGTCCCGGAGTTGCCAGGCTCTCTCTCAAGAAACCTGCACCAGCACCCCTGCACGTTTCAGAAGAAGTGACCCCTCATCATCACCAGTGACAAGGGTAAGTGAGCAGTCCACGGAAGTGGACTGAGACGTTCTCGACGGTTTTCTCATGTCTGTATTTGTTAGATGTTAGGCAGGCTCTCGTGCTCCATCAGCTGGCTTGGTGCTCGGGGAGGCCCTCCGCCTCCAGCCAATTAACGGAGACTTTCTGGAGCTGTCTCCTTGCCAGAGAAACACAGCCTCCGCGCCCTGCTCCCTCACATTTCAGACAGCCCCATGACAGTAGGCTCACCAATTGTAAGTGAGGGGCTGAACCCGCAGAAATTGCTCAATTTGAACAAGAGCGACTGCGGCTGGCCCATGGCCCTGCGTCGGCCATCTTTGTGAATGATGTCAATCTGACCGTTTCTCTGAAGAGAGCCGATTCTCTAACATAGGGTGATAGCATTCGCTCTCACCCTAGGTTAGAGAATCGGGAGCTTTTTGGACAAAGAGAAGGCCTCGAGGATGCAGGGACTCTCTGCGTGCTAGGGAAAGGGGGCCCCTGACACCCACGGGACTCAAGTGGTCCCATCCGCATGGGACACGCAGAGCTTCCAGGTGAAGAGAGAAGCTACCAGTGAGTCCTGAGGCCCTGTCTAGCGGGAGCACCGACGTGTGTTTGAGGCAGCAGGCACACAGGAGTCTCTCGAAAATGTGAGTCACGTCAAACCCATCCTCAGGAATCCATATGCTTTTCACCTTAGAGGCCCAGGGCAAAATTGCTGAAGCCAGGCCCGAAAGAATTAGGAGCGTCGCGGTCCATTCGTGTATTCTGAGGGTTTGGGTACCCCCACGCACAGGCTCTGAGAACCATCCTGCCCCGACAATGCCTGCAGGTGGAATGAAGGACCAGAAGGCTAAGGATTGGATCATCACGGACGTGCCCCTCCTTCTTAGAGTCACGCCCACAGATATCAAGGGAAATACGCTGAGTACATGACACACGGTCCTCTGTGAGCACAGTTAGGATTTGTTGTGGCCTTGCATGCTCCTCACA
Organism: Jaculus jaculus; assembly: GCF_020740685.1. Lineage (NCBI taxonomy): Eukaryota > Metazoa > Chordata > Mammalia > Rodentia > Dipodidae > Jaculus > Jaculus jaculus. Next base: position 262,558,497 of record NC_059102.1, read on the forward strand.
TCATGAGCAACTCCCAGGTGATATGGAAAGAAAAGAGCAGGCAGGACTCTACTGTATGCTGACATTGTACACGACCGTACACAACAGTGCCTCCAGTGCTCCAAGCAGGTTCTTGGGTCTGGCACTGGAATGATATCATGACTTGCCAGAAAATGATAGCAATGTCTTTGGGTCAAATGGAAGTCACGTTCGTAGTTCTTTCTAAGATATCCCCGTTGCAGGACAAATATTTAGGGCCATGTGTCACCATTGAGACCTCTTGCATAGTTTTCATTTCATCTCTGAAATTCAGAGGCCACAGCAGTTGAGTATCATAAACACAGGGGGCTGGAAGTCATGGCAGTCACCTATAGTGTCAGCAGAGATAAGAGGATAAACATAGAAAAAAAAAAAAAAAGAGGATGAACATGACATTGCAGCCAGCCTGAGGCTACGTGCTGAATCGCAGGACACCTGCTGGTAGAATTCAAGCCCACCTGGAGGTAGAAAGGACAAAGGGAAGAAGCCGCGGGCTGCGTGGCAAGCGGCAAGTGGCGCAAAGGTTAGGTCTTTTGACTCTGAAACCCCAGGACGCCGGTTCGAGCCTTGGGCCATAAGCAGGCCTGAGACACAAGGGGGCGCTCGTGTGTGCTAGGGCACCTGGTGTGCCCATATCCTGCCGTGTGTCCTTTTAACTCTTCTCGATCTCTCCCTTTCTCTCTCCTAGTTAAAGAAGTAAAATACTTGGCCACCCCCCTTGTGTGGGGGGGGGGGGGGCGATGAAAACGTGCTCCACACCGGTTTCTGGAGAGGCAGCGCCTCCTTGGCCAGCACCTGTTCTGTGTACTTCGCAATTTGATTCTGATAGAAGGTAGCAGATCAATTCCTATTCAAGACAAGTCAAGAAGGAATTCAAGGACCTATGGGAGTGGCATTCAACACACAAGCAAGAGTCCTAGCGCCTCTGTCATTGGGTGGAAAGAAAACAGCGCTCCTGACAAGTCCCGGAGTTGCCAGGCTCTCTCTCAAGAAACCTGCACCAGCACCCCTGCACGTTTCAGAAGAAGTGACCCCTCATCATCACCAGTGACAAGGGTAAGTGAGCAGTCCACGGAAGTGGACTGAGACGTTCTCGACGGTTTTCTCATGTCTGTATTTGTTAGATGTTAGGCAGGCTCTCGTGCTCCATCAGCTGGCTTGGTGCTCGGGGAGGCCCTCCGCCTCCAGCCAATTAACGGAGACTTTCTGGAGCTGTCTCCTTGCCAGAGAAACACAGCCTCCGCGCCCTGCTCCCTCACATTTCAGACAGCCCCATGACAGTAGGCTCACCAATTGTAAGTGAGGGGCTGAACCCGCAGAAATTGCTCAGTTTGAACAAGAGCGACTGCGGCTGGCCCATGGCCCTGCGTCGGCCATCTTTGTGAATGATGTCAATCTGACCGTTTCTCTGAAGAGAGCCGATTCTCTAACCTAGGGTGATAGCATTCGCTCTCACCCTAGGTTAGAGAATCGGGAGCTTTTTGGACAAAGAGAAGGCCTCGAGGATGCAGGGACTCTCTGCGTGCTAGGGAAAGGGGGCCCCTGACAGCCACGGGACTCAAGTGGTCCCATCCGCATGGGACACGCAGAGCTTCCAGGTGAAGAGAGAAGCTACCAGTGAGTCCTGAGGCCCTGTCTAGCGGGAGCACCGACGTGTGTTTGAGGCAGCAGGCACACAGGAGTCTCTCGAAAATGTGAGTCACGTCAAACCCATCCTCAGGAATCCATATGCTTTTCACCTTAGAGGCCCAGGGCAAAATTGCTGAAGCCAGGCCCGAAAGAATTAGGAGCGTCGCGGTCCATTCGTGTATTCTGAGGGTTTGGGTACCCCCACGCACAGGCTCTGAGAACCATCCTGCCCCGACAATGCCTGCAGGTGGAATGAAGGACCAGAAGGCTAAGGATTGGATCATCACGGACGTGCCCCTCCTTCTTAGAGTCACGCCCACAGATATCAAGGGAAATACGCTGAGTACATGACACACGGTCCTCTGTGAGCACAGTTAGGATTTGTTGTGGCCTTGCATGCTCCTCACATCATGAGCAACTCCCAGGTGATATGGAAAGAAAAGAGCAGGCAGGACTCTACTGTATGCTGACATTGTACACGACCGTACACAACAGTGCCTCCAGTGCTCCAAGCAGGTTCTTGGGTCTGGCACTGGAATGATATCTTGACTTGCCAGAAAATGATAGCAATGTCTTTGGGTCAAATGGAAGTCACGTTCGTAGTTCTTTCTAAGATATCCCCGTTGCAGGACAAATATTTAGGGCCATGTGTCACCATTGAGACCTCTTGCATAGTTTTCATTTCATCTCTGAAATTCAGAGGCCACAGCAGTTGAGTATCATAAACACAGGGGGCTGGAAGTCATGGCGGTCACCTATAGTGTCAGCAGAGATAAGAGGATAAACATAGAAAAAAAAAAAAAAAGAGGATGAACATGACATTGCAGCCAGCCTGAGGCTACGTGCTGAATCGCAGGACACCTGCTGGTAGAATTCAAGCCCACCTGGAGGTAGAAAGGACAAAGGGAAGAAGCCGCGGGCTGCGTGGCAAGTGGCAAGTGGCGCAAAGGTTAGGTCTTTTGACTCTGAAACCCCAGGACGCCGGTTCGAGCCTTGGGCCATAAGCAGGCCTGAGACACTAGGGGGCGCTCGTGTGTGCTAGGGCACCTGGTGTGCCCATATCCTGCCGTGTGTCCTTTTAACTCTTCTCGATCTCTCCCTTTCTCTCTCCTAGTTAAAGAAGTAAAATACTTGGCCACCCCCCTTGTGTGGGGGTGGGGGGGGGCGATGAAAACGTGCTCCACACCGGTTTCTGGAGAGGCAGCGCCTCCTTGGCCAGCACCTGTTCTGTGTACTTCGCAATTTGATTCTGATAGAAGGTAAGCAGATCAATTACTATTCAAGACAAGTCAAGAAGGAATTCAAGGACCTATGGGAGTGGCATTCAACACACAAGCAAGAGTCCTAGCGCCTCTGTCATTGGGTGGAAAGAAAACAGCGCTCCTGACAAGTCCCGGAGTTGCCAGGCTCTCTCTCAAGAAACCTGCACCAGCACCCCTGCACGTTTCAGAAGAAGTGACCCCTCATCATCACCAGTGACAAGGGTAAGTGAGCAGTCCACGGAAGTGGACTGAGACGTTCTCGACGGTTTTCTCATGTCTGTATTTGTTAGATGTTAGGCAGGCTCTCGTGCTCCATCAGCTGGCTTGGTGCTCGGGGAGGCCCTCCGCCTCCAGCCAATTAACGGAGACTTTCTGGAGCTGTCTCCTTGCCAGAGAAACACAGCCTCCGCGCCCTGCTCCCTCGCATTTCAGACAGCCCCATGACAGTAGGCTCACCAATTGTAAGTGAGGGGCTGAACCCGCAGAAATTGCTCAGTTTGAACAAGAGCGACTGCGGCTGGCCCATGGCCCTGCGTCGGCCATCTTTGTGAATGATGTCAATCTGACCGTTTCTCTGAAGAGAGCCGATTCTCTAACCTAGGGTGATAGCATTCGCTCTCACCCTAGGTTAGAGAATCGGGAGCTTTTTGGACAAAGAGAAGGCCTCGAGGATGCAGGGACTCTCTGCGTGCTAGGGAAAGGGGGCCCCTGACACCCACGGGACTCAAGTGGTCCCATCCGCATGGGACACGCAGAGCTTCCAGGTGAAGAGAGAAGCTACCAGTGAGTCCTGAGGCCCTGTCTTGCGGGAGCACCGACGTGTGTTTGAGGCAGCAGGCACACAGGAGTCTCTCGAAAATGTGAGTCACGTCAAACCCATCCTCAGGAATCCATATGCTTTTCACCTTAGAGGCCCAGGGCAAAATTGCTGAAGCCAGGCCCAAAAGAATTAGGAGCGTCGCGGTCCATTCGTGTATTCTGAGGGTTTGGGTACCCCCACGCACAGGCTCTGAGAACCATCCTGCCCCGACAATGCATGCAGGTGGAATGAAGGACCAGAAGGCTAAGGATTGGATCATCACGGACGTGCCCCTCCTTCTTTGAGTCACGCCCACAGATATCAAGGGAAATACGCTGAGTACATGACACACGGTCCTCTGTGAGCACAGTTAGGATTTGTTGTGGCCTTGCATGCTCCTCACATCATGAGCAACTCCCAGGTGATATGGAAAGAAAAGAGCAGGCAGGACTCTACTGTATGCTGACATTGTACACGACAGTACACAACAGTGCCTCCAGTGCTCCAAGCAGGTTCTTGGGTCTGGCACTGGAATGATATCTTGACTTGCCAGAAAATGATAGCAATGTCTTTGGGTCAAATGGAAGTCACGTTCGTAGTTCTTTCTAAGATATCCCCGTTGCAGGACAAATATTTAGGGCCATGTGTCACCATTGAGACCTCTTGCATAGTTTTCATTTCATCTCTGAAATTCAGAGGTCACAGCAGTTGAGTATCATAAACACAGGGGGCTGGAAGTCATGGCAGTCACCTATAGTGTCAGCAGAGATACGAGGATAAACATAGAAAAAAAAAAAAAAAGAGGATGAACATGACATTGCAGCCAGCCTGAGGCTACGTGCTGAATCGCAGGACACCTGCTGGTAGAATTCAAGCCCACCTGGAGGTAGAAAGGACAAAGGGAAGAAGCCGCGGGCTGCGTGGCAAGCGGCAAGTGGCGCAAAGGTTAGGTCTTTCGACTCTGAAACCCCAGGACGCCGGTTCGAGCCTTGGGCCATAAGCAGGCCTGAGACACAAGGGGGCGCTCGTGTGTGCTAGGGCACCTGGTGTGCCCATATCCTGCCGTGTGTCCTTTTAACTCTTCTCGATCTCTCCCTTTCTCTCTCCTAGTTAAAGAAGTAAAATACTTGGCCACCCCCCTTGTGTGGGGGTGGGGGGGGCGATGAAAACGTGCTCCACACCGGTTTCTGGAGAGGCAGCGCCTCCTTGGCCAGCACCTGTTCTGTGTACTTCGCAATTTGATTCTGATAGAAGGTACCAGATCAATTCCTATTCAAGACAAGTCAAGAAGGAATTCAAGGACCTATGGGAGTGGCATTCAACACACAAGCAAGAGTCCTAGCGCCTCTGTCATTGGGTGGAAAGAAAACAGCGCTCCTGACAAGTCCCGGAGTTGCCAGGCTCTCTCTCAAGAAACCTGCACCAGCACCCCTGCACGTTTCAGAAGAAGTGACCCCTCATCATCACCAGTGACAAGGGTAAGTGAGCAGTCCACGGAAGTGGACTGAGACGTTCTCGACGGTTTTCTCATGTCTGTATTTGTTAGATGTTAGGCAGGCTCTCGTGCTCCATCAGCTGGCTTGGTGCTCGGGGAGGCCCTCCGCCTCCAGCCAATTAACGGAGACTTTCTGGAGCTGTCTCCTTGCCAGAGAAACACAGCCTCCGCGCCCTGCTCCCTCACATTTCAGACAGCCCCATGACAGTAGGCTCACCAATTGTAAGTGAGGGGCTGAACCCGCAGAAATTGCTCAATTTGAACAAGAGCGACTGCGGCTGGCCCATGGCCCTGCGTCGGCCATCTTTGTGAATGATGTCAATCTGACCGTTTCTCTGAAGAGAGCCGATTCTCTAACCTAGGGTGATAGCATTCGCTCTCACCCTAGGTTAGAGAATCGGGAGCTTTTTGGACAAAGAGAAGGCCTCGAGGATGCAGGGACTCTCTGCGTGCTAGGGAAAGGGGGCCCCTGACACCCACGGGACTCAAGTGGTCCCATCCGCATGGGACACGCAGAGCTTCCAGGTGAAGAGAGAAGCTACCAGTGAGTCCTGAGGCCCTGTCTAGCGGGAGCACCGACGTGTGTTTGAGGCAGCAGGCACACAGGAGTCTCTCGAAAATGTGAGTCACGTCAAACCCATCCTCAGGAATCCATATGCTTTTCACCTTAGAGGCCCAGGGCAAAATTGCTGAAGCCAGGCCCGAAAGAATTAGGAGCGTCGCGGTCCATTCGTGTATTCTGAGGGTTTGGGTACCCCCACGCACAGGCTCTGAGAACCATCCTGCCCCGACAATGCCTGCAGGTGGAATGAAGGACCAGAAGGCTAAGGATTGGATCATCACGGACGTGCCCCTCCTTCTTAGAGTCACGCCCACAGATATCAAGGGAAATACGCTGAGTACATGACACACGGTCCTCTGTGAGCACAGTTAGGATTTGTTGTGGCCTTGCATGCTCCTCACATCATGAGCAACTCCCAGGTGATATGGAAAGAAAAGAGCAGGCAGGACTCTACTGTATGCTGACATTGTACACGACAGTACACAACAGTGCCTCCAGTGCTCCAAGCAGGTTCTTGGGTCTGGCACTGGAATGATATCTTGACTTGCCAGAAAATGATAGCAATGTCTTTGGGTCAAATGGAAGTCACGTTCGTAGTTCTTTCTAAGATATCCCCGTTGCAGGACAAATATTTAGGGCCATGTGTCACCATTGAGACCTCTTGCATAGTTTTCATTTCATCTCTGAAATTCAGAGGCCACAGCAGTTGAGTATCATAAACACAGGGGGCTGGAAGTCATGGCAGTCACCTATAGTGTCAGCAGAGATAAGAGGATAAACATAGAAAAAAAAAAAAAAAGAGGATGAACATGACATTGCAGCCAGCCTGAGGCTACGTGCTGAATCGCAGGACACCTGCTGGTAGAATTCAAGCCCACCTGGAGGTAGAAAGGACAAAGGGAAGAAGCCGCGGGCTGCGTGGCAAGTGGCAAGTGGCGCAAAGGTTAGGTCTTTTGACTCTGAAACCCCAGGACGCCGGTTCGAGCCTTGGGCCATAAGCAGGCCTGAGACACTAGGGGGCGCTCGTGTGTGCTAGGGCACCTGGTGTGCCCATATCCTGCCGTGTGTCCTTTTAACTCTTCTCGATCTCTCCCTTTCTCTCTCCTAGTTAAATAAGTAAAATACTTGGCCACCCCCCTTGTGTGGGGGTGGGGGGGGCGATGAAAACGTGCTCCACACCGGTTTCTGGAGAGGCAGCGCCTCCTTGGCCAGCACCTGTTCTGTGTACTTCGCAATTTGATTCTGATAGAAGGTAAGCAGATCAATAACTATTCAAGACAATTCAAGAAGGAATTCAAGGACCTATGGGAGTGGCATTCAACACACAAGCAAGAGTCCTAGCGCCTCTGTCATTGGGTGGAAAGAAAACAGCGCTCCTGACAGGTCCCGGAGTTGCCAGGCTCTCTCTCAAGAAACCTGCACCAGCACCCCTGCACGTTTCAGAAGAAGTGACCCCTCATCATCACCAGTGACAAGGGTAAGTGAGCAGTCCACGGAAGTGGACTGAGACGTTCTCGACGGTTTTCTCATGTCTGTATTTGTTAGATGTTAGGCAGGCTCTCGTGCTCCATCAGCTGGCTTGGTGCTCGGGGAGGCCCTCCGCCTCCAGCCAATTAACGGAGACTTTCTGGAGCTGTCTCCTTGCCAGAGAAACACAGCCTCCGCGCCCTGCTCCCTCGCATTTCAGACAGCCCCATGACAGTAGGCTCACCAATTGTAAGTGAGGGGCTGAACCCGCAGAAATTGCTCAGTTTGAACAAGAGCGACTGCGGCTGGCCCATGGCCCTGCGTCGGCCATCTTTGTGAATGATGTCAATCTGACAGTTTCTCTGAAGAGAGCCGATTCTCTAACCTAGGGTGATAGCATTCGCTCTCACCCTAGGTTAGAGAATCGGGAGCTTTTTGGACAAAGAGAAGGCCTCGAGGATGCAGGGACTCTCTGCGTGCTAGGGAAAGGGGGCCCCTGACACCCACGGGACTCAAGTGGTCCCATCCGCATGGGACACGCAGAGCTTCCAGGTGAAGAGAGAAGCTACCAGTGAGTCCTGAGGCCCTGTCTAGCGGGAGCACCGACGTGTGTTTGAGGCAGCAGGCACACAGGAGTCTCTCGAAAATGTGAGTCACGTCAAACCCATCCTCAGGAATCCATATGCTTTTCACCTTAGAGGCCCAGGGCAAAATTGCTGAAGCCAGGCCCAAAAGAATTAGGAGCGTCGCGGTCCATTCGTGTATTCTGAGGGTTTGGGTACCCCCACGCACAGGCTCTGAGAACCATCCTGCCCCGACAATGCCTGCAGGTGGAATGAAGGACCAGAAGGCTAAGGATTGGATCATCACGGACGTGCCCCTCCTTCTTTGAGTCACGCCCACAGATATCAAGGGAAATACGCTGAGTACATGACACACGGTCCTCTGTGAGCACAGTTAGGATTTGTTGTGGCCTTGCATGCTCCTCACATCATGAGCAACTCCCAGGTGATATGGAAAGAAAAGAGCAGGCAGGACTCTACTGTATGCTGACATTGTACACGACCGTACACAACAGTGCCTCCAGTGCTCCAAGCAGGTTCTTGGGTCTGGCACTGGAATGATATCTTGACTTGCCAGAAAATGATAGCAATGTCTTTGGGTCAAATGGAAGTCACGTTCGTAGTTCTTTCTAAGATATCCCCGTTGCAGGACAAATATTTAGGGCCATGTGTCACCATTGAGACCTCTTGCATAGTTTTCATTTCATCTCTGAAATTCAGAGGTCACAGCAGTTGAGTATCATAAACACAGGGGGCTGGAAGTCATGGCAGTCACCTATAGTGTCAGCAGAGATACGAGGATAAACATAGAAAAAAAAAAAAAAAGAGGATGAACATGACATTGCAGCCAGCCTGAGGCTACGTGCTGAATCGCAGGACACCTGCTGGTAGAATTCAAGCCCACCTGGAGGTAGAAAGGACAAAGGGAAGAAGCCGCGGGCTGCGTGGCAAGCGGCAAGTGGCGCAAAGGTTAGGTCTTTCGACTCTGAAACCCCAGGACGCCGGTTCGAGCCTTGGGCCATAAGCAGGCCTGAGACACAAGGGGGCGCTCGTGTGTGCTAGGGCACCTGGTGTGCCCATATCCTGCCGTGTGTCCTTTTAACTCTTCTCGATCTCTCCCTTTCTCTCTCCTAGTTAAATAAGTAAAATACTTGGCCACCCCCCTTGTGTGGGGGTGGGGGGGGCGATGAAAACGTGCTCCACACCGGTTTCTGGAGAGGCAGCGCCTCCTTGGCCAGCACCTGTTCTGTGTACTTCGCAATTTGATTCTGATAGAAGATAGCAGATCAATTCCTATTCAAGACAAGTCAAGAAGGAATTCAAGGACCTATGGGAGTGGCATTCAACACACAAGCAAGAGTCCTAGCGCCTCTGTCATTGGGTGGAAAGAAAACAGCGCTCCTGACAAGTCCCGGAGTTGCCAGGCTCTCTCTCAAGAAACCTGCACCAGCACCCCTGCACGTTTCAGAAGAAGTGACCCCTCATCATCACCAGTGACAAGGGTAAGTGAGCAGTCCACGGAAGTGGACTGAGACGTTCTCGACGGTTTTCTCATGTCTGTATTTGTTAGATGTCAGGCAGGCTCTCGTGCTCCATCAGCTGGCTTGGTGCTCGGGGAGGCCCTCCGCCTCCAGCCAATTAACGGAGACTTTCTGGAGCTGTCTCCTTGCCAGAGAAACACAGCCTCCGCGCCCTGCTCCCTCACATTTCAGACAGCCCCATGACAGTAGGCTCACCAATTGTAAGTGAGGGGCTGAACCCGCAGAAATTGCTCAGTTTGAACAAGAGCGACTGCGGCTGGCCCATGGCCCTGCGTCGGCCATCTTTGTGAATGATGTCAATCTGACAGTTTCTCTGAAGAGAGCCGATTCTCTAACCTAGGGTGATAGCATTCGCTCTCACCCTAGGTTAGAGAATCGGGAGCTTTTTGGACAAAGAGAAGGCCTCGAGGATGCAGGGACTCTCTGCGTGCTAGGGAAAGGGGGCCCCTGACAGCCACGGGACTCAAGTGGTCCCATCCGCATGGGACACGCAGAGCTTCCAGGTGAAGAGAGAAGCTACCAGTGAGTCCTGAGGCCCTGTCTAGCGGGAGCACCGACGTGTGTTTGAGGCAGCAGGCACACAGGAGTCTCTCGAAAATGTGAGTCACGTCAAACCCATCCTCAGGAATCCATATGCTTTTCACCTTAGAGGCCCAGGGCAAAATTGCTGAAGCCAGGCCCGAAAGAATTAGGAGCGTCGCGGTCCATTCGTGTATTCTGAGGGTTTGGGTACCCCCACGCACAGGCTCTGAGAACCATCCTGCCCCGACAATGCCTGCAGGTGGAATGAAGGACCAGAAGGCTAAGGATTGGATCATCACGGACGTGCCCCTCCTTCTTAGAGTCACGCCCACAGATATCAAGGGAAATACGCTGAGTACATGACACACGGTCCTCTGTGAGCACAGTTAGGATTTGTTGTGGCCTTGCATGCTCCTCACATCATGAGCAACTCCCAGGTGATATGGAAAGAAAAGAGCAGGCAGGACTCTACTGTATGCTGACATTGTACACGACAGTACACAACAGTGCCTCCAGTGCTCCAAGCAGGTTCGTGGGTCTGGCACTGGAATGATATCTTGACTTGCCAGAAAATGATAGCAATGTCTTTGGGTCAAATGGAAGTCACGTTCGTAGTTCTTTCTAAGATATCCCCGTTGCAGGACAAATATTTAGGGCCATGTGTCACCATTGAGACCTCTTGCATAGTTTTCATTTCATCTCTGAAATTCAGAGGTCACAGCAGTTGAGTATCATAAACACAGGGGGCTGGAAGTCATGGCAGTCACCTATAGTGTCAGCAGAGATAAGAGGATAAACATAGAAAAAAAAAAAAAAAGAGGATGAACATGACATTGCAGCCAGCCTGAGGCTACGTGCTGAATCGCAGGACACCTGCTGGTAGAATTCAAGCCCACCTGGAGGTAGAAAGGACAAAGGGAAGAAGCCGCGGGCTGCGTGGCAAGTGGCAAGTGGCGCAAAGGTTAGGTCTTTTGACTCTGAAACCCCAGGACGCCGGTTCGAGCCTTGGGCCATAAGCAGGCCTGAGACACAAGGGGGCGCTCGTGTGTGCTAGGGCACCTGGTGTGCCCATATCCTGCCGTGTGTCCTTTTAACTCTTCTCGATCTCTCCCTTTCTCTCTCCTAGTTAAAGAAGTAAAATACTTGGCCACCCCCCTTGTGTGGGGGTGGGGGGGGCGATGAAAACGTGCTCCACACCGGTTTCTGGAGAGGCAGCGCCTCCTTGGCCAGCACCTGTTCTGTGTACTTCGCAATTTGATTCTGATAGAAGGTAAGCAGATCAATAACTATTCAAGACAATTCAAGAAGGAATTCAAGGACCTATGGGAGTGGCATTCAACACACAAGCAAGAGTCCTAGCGCCTCTGTCATTGGGTGGAAAGAAAACAGCGCTCCTGACAAGTCCCGGAGTTGCCAGGCTCTCTCTCAAGAAACCTGCACCAGCACCCCTGCACGTTTCAGAAGAAGTGACCCCTCATCATCACCAGTGACAAGGGTAAGTGAGCAGTCCACGGAAGTGGACTGAGACGTTCTCGACGGTTTTCTCATGTCTGTATTTGTTAGATGTTAGGCAGGCTGTCGTGCTCCATCAGCTGGCTTGGCGCTCGGGGAGGCCCTCCGCCTCCAGCCAATTAACGGAGACTTTCTGGAGCTGTCTCCTTGCCAGAGAAACACAGCCTCCGCGCCCTGCTCCCTCGCATTTCAGACAGCCCCATGACAGTAGGCTCACCAATTGTAAGTGAGGGGCTGAACCCGCAGAAATTGCTCAGTTTGAACAAGAGCGACTGCGGCTGGCCCATGGCCCTGCGTCGGCCATCTTTGTGAATGATGTCAATCTGACAGTTTCTCTGAAGAGAGCCGATTCTCTAACCTAGGGTGATAGCATTCGCTCTCACCCTAGGTTAGAGAATCGGGAGCTTTTTGGACAAAGAGAAGGCCTCGAGGATGCAGGGACTCTCTGCGTGCTAGGGAAAGGGGGCCCCTGACAGCCACGGGACTCAAGTGGTCCCATCCGCATGGGACACGCAGAGCTTCCAGGTGAAGAGAGAAGCTACCAGTGAGTCCTGAGGCCCTGTCTAGCGGGAGCACCGACGTGTGTTTGAGGCAGCAGGCACACAGGAGTCTCTCGAAAATGTGAGTCACGTCAAACCCATCCTCAGGAATCCATATGCTTTTCACCTTAGAGGCCCAGGGCAAAATTGCTGAAGCCAGGCCCGAAAGAATTAGGAGCGTCGCGGTCCATTCGTGTATTCTGAGGGTTTGGGTACCCCCACGCACAGGCTCTGAGAACCATCCTGCCCCGACAATGCCTGCAGGTGGAATGAAGGACCAGAAGGCTAAGGATTGGATCATCACGGACGTGCCCCTCCTTCTTTGAGTCACGCCCACAGATATCAAGGGAAATACGCTGAGTACATGACACACGGTCCTCTGTGAGCACAGTTAGGATTTGTTGTGGCCTTGCATGCTCCTCACATCATGAGCAACTCCCAGGTGATATGGAAAGAAAAGAGCAGGCAGGACTCTACTGTATGCTGACATTGTACACGACCGTACACAACAGTGCCTCCAGTGCTCCAAGCAGGTTCTTGGGTCTGGCACTGGAATGATATCTTGACTTGCCAGAAAATGATAGCAATGTCTTTGGGTCAAATGGAAGTCACGTTCGTAGTTCTTTCTAAGATATCCCCGTTGCAGGACAAATATTTAGGGCCATGTGTCACCATTGAGACCTCTTGCATAGTTTTCATTTCATCTCTGAAATTCAGAGGTCACAGCAGTTGAGTATCATAAACACAGGGGGCTGGAAGTCATGGCAGTCACCTATAGTGTCAGCAGAGATAAGAGGATAAACATAGAAAAAAAAAAAAAAAGAGGATGAACATGACATTGCAGCCAGCCTGAGGCTACGTGCTGAATCGCAGGACACCTGCTGGTAGAATTCAAGCCCACCTGGAGGTAGAAAGGACAAAGGGAAGAAGCCGCGGGCTGCGTGGCAAGAGGCAAGTGGCGCAAAGGTTAGGTCTTTTGACTCTGAAACCCCAGGACGCCGGTTCGAGCCTTGGGCCATAAGCAGGCCTGAGACACTAGGGGGCGCTCGTGTGTGCTAGGGCACCTGGTGTGCCCATATCCTGCCGTGTGTCCTTTTAACTCTTCTCGATCTCTCCCTTTCTCTCTCCTAGTTAAAGAAGTAAAATACTTTGCCACCCCCCTTGTGTGGGGGTGGGGGGGGGCGATGAAAACGTGCTCCACACCGGTTTCTGGAGAGGCAGCGCCTCCTTGGCCAGCACCTGTTCTGTGTACTTCGCAATTTGATTCTGATAGAAGGTAAGCAGATCAATAACTATTCAAGACAATTCAAGAAGGAATTCAAGGACCTATGGGAGTGGCATTCAACACACAAGCAAGAGTCCTAGCGCCTCTGTCATTGGGTGGAAAGAAAACAGCGCTCCTGACAAGTCCCGGAGTTGCCAGGCTCTCTCTCAAGAAACCTGCACCAGCACCCCTGCACGTTTCAGAAGAAGTGACCCCTCATCATCACCAGTGACAAGGGTAAGTGAGCAGTCCACGGAAGTGGACTGAGACGTTCTCGACGGTTTTCTCATGTCTGTATTTGTTAGATGTTAGGCAGGCTCTCGTGCTCCATCAGCTGGCTTGGTGCTCGGGGAGGCCCTCCGCCTCCAGCCAATTAACGGAGACTTTCTGGAGCTGTCTCCTTGCCAGAGAAACACAGCCTCCGCGCCCTGCTCCCTCGCATTTCAGACAGCCCCATGACAGTAGGCTCACCAATTGTAAGTGAGGGGCTGAACCCGCAGAAATTGCTCAGTTTGAACAAGAGCGACTGCGGCTGGCCCATGGCCCTGCGTCGGCCATCTTTGTGAATGATGTCAATCTGACCGTTTCTCTGAAGAGAGCCGATTCTCTAACCTAGGGTGATAGCATTCGCTCTCACCCTAGGTTAGAGAATCGGGAGCTTTTTGGACAAAGAGAAGGCCTCGAGGATGCAGGGACTCTCTGCGTGCTAGGGAAAGGGGGCCCCTGACACCCACGGGACTCAAGTGGTCCCATCCGCATGGGACACGCAGAGCTTCCAGGTGAAGAGAGAAGCTACCAGTGAGTCCTGAGGCCCTGTCTAGCGGGAGCACCGACGTGTGTTTGAGGCAGCAGGCACACAGGAGTCTCTCGAAAATGTGAGTCACGTCAAACCCATCCTCAGGAATCCATATGCTTTTCACCTTAGAGGCCCAGGGCAAAATTGCTGAAGCCAGGCCCGAAAGAATTAGGAGCGTCGCGGTCCATTCGTGTATTCTGAGGGTTTGGGTACCCCCACGCACAGGCTCTGAGAACCATCCTGCCCCGACAATGCCTGCAGGTGGAATGAAGGACCAGAAGGCTAAGGATTGGATCATCACGGACGTGCCCCTCCTTCTTTGAGTCACGCCCACAGATATCAAGGGAAATACGCTGAGTACATGACACACGGTCCTCTGTGAGCACAGTTAGGATTTGTTGTGGCCTTGCATGCTCCTCACATCATGAGCAACTCCCAGGTGATATGGAAAGAAAAGAGCAGGCAGGACTCTACTGTATGCTGACATTGTACACGACCGTACACAACAGTGCCTCCAGTGCTCCAAGCAGGTTCTTGGGTCTGGCACTGGAATGATATCTTGACTTGCCAGAAAATGATAGCAATGTCTTTGGGTCAAATGGAAGTCACGTTCGTAGTTCTTTCTAAGATATCCCCGTTGCAGGACAAATATTTAGGGCCATGTGTCACCATTGAGACCTCTTGCATAGTTTTCATTTCATCTCTGAAATTCAGAGGCCACAGCAGTTGAGTATCATAAACACAGGGGGCTGGAAGTCATGGCAGTCACCTATAGTGTCAGCAGAGATAAGAGGATAAACATAGAAAAAAAAAAAAAAAGAGGATGAACATGACATTGCAGCCAGCCTGAGGCTACGTGCTGAATCGCAGGACACCTGCTGGTAGAATTCAAGCCCACCTGGAGGTAGAAAGGACAAAGGGAAGAAGCCGCGGGCTGCGTGGCAAGTGGCGCAAAGGTTAGGTCTTTTGACTCTGAAACCCCAGGACGCCGGTTCGAGCCTTGGGCCATAAGCAGGCCTGAGACACAAGGGGGCGCTCGTGTGTGCTAGGGCACCTGGTGTGCCCATATCCTGCCGTGTGTCCTTTTAACTCTTCTCGATCTCTCCCTTTCTCTCTCCTAGTTAAAGAAGTAAAATACTTGGCCACCCCCCTTGTGTGGGGGTGGGGGGGGGCGATGAAAACGTGCTCCACACCGGTTTCTGGAGAGGCAGCGCCTCCTTGGCCAGCACCTGTTCTGTGTACTTCGCAATTTGATTCTGATAGAAGGTAAGCAGATCAATAACTATTCAAGACAATTCAAGAAGGAATTCAAGGACCTATGGGAGTGGCATTCAACACACAAGCAAGAGTCCTAGCGCCTCTGTCATTGGGTGGAAAGAAAACAGCGCTCCTGACAAGTCCCGGAGTTGCCAGGCTCTCTCTCAAGAAACCTGCACCAGCACCCCTGCACGTTTCAGAAGAAGTGACCCCTCATCATCACCAGTGACAAGGGTAAGTGAGCAGTCCACGGAAGTGGACTGAGACGTTCTCGACGGTTTTCTCATGTCTGTATTTGTTAGATGTTAGGCAGGCTCTCGTGCTCCATCAGCTGGCTTGGTGCTCGGGGAGGCCCTCCGCCTCCAGCCAATTAACGGAGACTTTCTGGAGCTGTCTCCTTGCCAGAGAAACACAGCCTCCGCGCCCTGCTCCCTCGCATTTCAGACAGCCCCATGACAGTAGGCTCACCAATTGTAAGTGAGGGGCTGAACCCGCAGAAATTGCTCAGTTTGAACAAGAGCGACTGCGGCTGGCCCATGGCCCTGCGTCGGCCATCTTTGTGAATGATGTCAATCTGACCGTTTCTCTGAAGAGAGCCGATTCTCTAACCTAGGGTGATAGCATTCGCTCTCACCCTAGGTTAGAGAATCGGGAGCTTTTTGGACAAAGAGAAGGCCTCGAAGATGCAGGGACTCTCTGCGTGCTAGGGAAAGGGGGCCCCTGACACCCACGGGACTCAAGTGGTCCCATCCGCATGGGACACGCAGAGCTTCCAGGTGAAGAGAGAAGCTACCAGTGAGTCCTGAGGCCCTGTCTTGCGGGAGCACCGACGTGTGTTTGAGGCAGCAGGCACACAGGAGTCTCTCGAAAATGTGAGTCACGTCAAACCCATCCTCAGGAATCCATATGCTTTTCACCTTAGAGGCCCAGGGCAAAATTGCTGAAGCCAGGCCCGAAAGAATTAGGAGCGTCGCGGTCCATTCGTGTATTCTGAGGGTTTGGGTACCCCCACGCACAGGCTCTGAGAACCATCCTGCCCCGACAATGCATGCAGGTGGAATGAAGGACCAGAAGGCTAAGGATTGGATCATCACGGACGTGCCCCTCCTTCTTTGAGTCACGCCCACAGATATCAAGGGAAATACGCTGAGTACATGACACACGGTCCTCTGTGAGCACAGTTAGGATTTGTTGTGGCCTTGCATGCTCCTCACATCATGAGCAACTCCCAGGTGATATGGAAAGAAAAGAGCAGGCAGGACTCTACTGTATGCTGACATTGTACACGACCGTACACAACAGTGCCTCCAGTGCTCCAAGCAGGTTCTTGGGTCTGGCACTGGAATGATATCTTGACTTGCCAGAAAATGATAGCAATGTCTTTGGGTCAAATGGAAGTCACGTTCGTAGTTCTTTCTAAGATATCCCCGTTGCAGGACAAATATTTAGGGCCATGTGTCACCATTGAGACCTCTTGCATAGTTTTCATTTCATCTCTGAAATTCAGAGGCCACAGCAGTTGAGTATCATAAACACAGGGGGCTGGAAGTCATGGCAGTCACCTATAGTGTCAGCAGAGATTAGAGGATAAACATAGAAAAAAAAAAAAAAGAGGATGAACATGACATTGCAGCCAGCCTGAGGCTACGTGCTGAATCGCAGGACACCTGCTGGTAGAATTCAGGCCCACCTGGAGGTAGAAAGGACAAAGGGAAGAAGCCGCGGGCTGCGTGGCAAGCGGCAAGTGGCGCAAAGGTTAGGTCTTTTGACTCTGAAACCCCAGGACGCCGGTTCGAGCCTTGGGCCATAAGCAGGCCTGAGACACTAGGGGGCGCTCGTGTGTGCTAGGGCACCTGGTGTGCCCATATCCTGCCGTGTGTCCTTTTAACTCTTCTCGATCTCTCCCTTTCTCTCTCCTAGTTAAAGAAGTAAAATACTTGGCCACCCCCCTTGTGTGGGGGTGGGGGGGGGCGATGAAAACGTGCTCCACACCGGTTTCTGGAGAGGCAGCGCCTCCTTGGCCAGCACCTGTTCTGTGTACTTCGCAATTTGATTCTGATAGAAGGTAAGCAGATCAATTCCTATTCAAGACAAGTCAAGAAGGAATTCAAGGACCTATGGGAGTGGCATTCAACACACAAGCAAGAGTCCTAGCGCCTCTGTCATTGGGTGGAAAGAAAACAGCGCTCCTGACAAGTCCCGGAGTTGCCAGGCTCTCTCTCAAGAAACCTGCACCAGCACCCCTGCACGTTTCAGAAGAAGTGACCCCTCATCATCACCAGTGACAAGGGTAAGTGAGCAGTCCACGGAAGTGGACTGAGACGTTCTCGACGGTTTTCTCATGTCTGTATTTGTTAGATGTTAGGCAGGCTCTCGTGCTCCATCAGCTGGCTTGGTGCTCGGGGAGGCCCTCCGCCTCCAGCCAATTAACGGAGACTTTCTGGAGCTGTCTCCTTGCCAGAGAAACACAGCCTCCGCGCCCTGCTCCCTCGCATTTCAGACAGCCCCATGACAGTAGGCTCACCAATTGTAAGTGAGGGGCTGAACCCGCAGAAATTGCTCAGTTTGAACAAGAGCGACTGCGGCTGGCCCATGGCCCTGCGTCGGCCATCTTTGTGAATGATGTCAATCTGACCGTTTCTCTGAAGAGAGCCGATTCTCTAACCTAGGGTGATAGCATTCGCTCTCACCCTAGGTTAGAGAATCGGGAGCTTTTTGGACAAAGAGAAGGCCTCGAGGATGCAGGGACTCTCTGCGTGCTAGGGAAAGGGGGCCCCTGACACCCACGGGACTCAAGTGGTCCCATCCGCATGGGACACGCAGAGCTTCCAGGTGAAGAGAGAAGCTACCAGTGAGTCCTGAGGCCCTGTCTAGCGGGAGCACCGACGTGTGTTTGAGGCAGCAGGCACACAGGAGTCTCTCGAAAATGTGAGTCACGTCAAACCCATCCTCAGGAATCCATATGCTTTTCACCTTAGAGGCCCAGGGCAAAATTGCTGAAGCCAGGCCCGAAAGAATTAGGAGCGTCGCGGTCCATTCGTGTATTCTGAGGGTTTGGGTACCCCCACGCACAGGCTCTGAGAACCATCCTGCCCCGACAATGCCTGCAGGTGGAATGAAGGACCAGAAGGCTAAGGATTGGATCATCACGGACGTGCCCCTCCTTCTTTGAGTCACGCCCACAGATATCAAGGGAAATACGCTGAGTACATGACACACGGTCCTATGTGAGCACAGTTAGGATTTGTTGTGGCCTTGCATGCTCCTCACATCATGAGCAACTCCCAGGTGATATGGAAAGAAAAGAGCAGGCAGGACTCTACTGTATGCTGACATTGTACACGACCGTACACAACAGTGCCTCCAGTGCTCCAAGCAGGTTCTTGGGTCTGGCACTGGAATGATATCTTGACTTGCCAGAAAATGATAGCAATGTCTTTGGGTCAAATGGAAGTCACGTTCGTAGTTCTTTCTAAGATATCCCCGTTGCAGGACAAATATTTAGGGCCATGTGTCACCATTGAGACCTCTTGCATAGTTTTCATTTCATCTCTGAAATTCAGAGGCCACAGCAGTTGAGTATCATAAACACAGGGGGCTGGAAGTCATGGCAGTCACCTATAGTGTCAGCAGAGATAAGAGGATAAACATAGAAAAAAAAAAAAAAAGAGGATGAACATGACATTGCAGCCAGCCTGAGGCTACGTGCTGAATCGCAGGACACCTGCTGGTAGAATTCAAGGCCACCTGGAGGTAGAAAGGACAAAGGGAAGAAGCCGCGGGCTGCGTGGCAAGCGGCAAGTGGCGCAAAGGTTAGGTCTTTTGACTCTGAAACCCCAGGACGCCGGTTCGAGCCTTGGGCCATAAGCAGGCCTGAGACACTAGGGGGCGCTCGTGTGTGCTAGGGCACCTGGTGTGCCCATATCCTGCCGTGTGTCCTTTTAACTCTTCTCGATCTCTCCCTTTCTCTCTCCTAGTTAAAGAAGTAAAATACTTGGCCACCCCCCTTGTGTGGGGGTGGGGGGGGGCGATGAAAACGTGCTCCACACCGGTTTCTGGAGAGGCAGCGCCTCCTTGGCCAGCACCTGTTCTGTGTACTTCGCAATTTGATTCTGATAGAAGGTAAGCAGATCAATACCTATTCAAGACAATTCAAGAAGGAATTCAAGGACCTATGGGAGTGGCATTCAACACACAAGCAAGAGTCCTAGCGCCTCTGTCATTGGGTGGAAAGAAAACAGCGCTCCTGACAAGTCCCGGAGTTGCCAGGCTCTCTCTCAAGAAACCTGCACCAGCACCCCTGCACGTTTCAGAAGAAGTGACCCCTCATCATCACCAGTGACAAGGGTAAGTGAGCAGTCCACGGAAGTGGACTGAGACGTTCTCGACGGTTTTCTCATGTCTGTATTTGTTAGATGTTAGGCAGGCTCTCGTGCTCCATCAGCTGGCTTGGTGCTCGGGGAGGCCCTCCGCCTCCAGCCAATTAACGGAGACTTTCTGGAGCTGTCTCCTTGCCAGAGAAACACAGCCTCCGCGCCCTGCTCCCTCGCATTTCAGACAGCCCCATGACAGTAGGCTCACCAATTGTAAGTGAGGGGCTGAACCCGCAGAAATTGCTCAGTTTGAACAAGAGCGACTGCGGCTGGCCCATGGCCCTGCGTCGGCCATCTTTGTGAATGATGTCAATCTGACCGTTTCTCTGAAGAGAGCCGATTCTCTAACCTAGGGTGATAGCATTCGCTCTCACCCTAGGTTAGAGAATCGGGAGCTTTTTGGACAAAGAGAAGGCCTCGAGGATGCAGGGACTCTCTGCGTGCTAGGGAAAGGGGGCCCCTGACAGCCACGGGACTCAAGTGGTCCCATCCGCATGGGACACGCAGAGCTTCCAGGTGAAGAGAGAAGCTACCAGTGAGTCCTGAGGCCCTGTCTAGCGGGAGCAGCCGACGTGTGTTTGAGGCAGCAGGCACACAGGAGTCTCTCGAAAATGTGAGTCACGTCAAACCCATCCTCAGGAATCCATATGCTTTTCACCTTAGAGGCCCAGGGCAAAATTGCTGAAGCCAGGCCCGAAAGAATTAGGAGCGTCGCGGTCCATTCGTGTATTCTGAGGGTTTGGGTACCCCCACGCACAGGCTCTGAGAACCATCCTGCCCCGACAATGCCTGCAGGTGGAATGAAGGACCAGAAGGCTAAGGATGGGATCATCACGGACGTGCCCCTCCTTCTTTGAGTCACGCCCACAGATATCAAGGGAAATACGCTGAGTACATGACACACGGTCCTCTGTGAGCACAGTTAGGATTTGTTGTGGCCTTGCATGCTCCTCACATCATGAGCAACTCCCAGGTGATATGGAAAGAAAAGAGCAGGCAGGACTCTACTGTATGCTGACATTGTACACGACCGTACACAACAGTGCCTCCAGTGCTCCAAGCAGGTTCTTGGGTCTGGCACTGGAATGATATCTTGACTTGCCAGAAAATGATAGCAATGTCTTTGGGTCAAATGGAAGTCACGTTCGTAGTTCTTTCTAAGATATCCCCGTTGCAGGACAAATATTTAGGGCCATGTGTCACCATTGAGACCTCTTGCATAGTTTTCATTTCATCTCTGAAATTCAGAGGCCACAGCAGTTGAGTATCATAAACACAGGGGGCTGGAAGTCATGGCGGTCACCTATAGTGTCAGCAGAGATAAGAGGATAAACATAGAAAAAAAAAAAAAAAGAGGATGAACATGACATTGCAGCCAGCCTGAGGCTACGTGCTGAATCGCAGGACACCTGCTGGTAGAATTCAAGCCCACCTGGAGGTAGAAAGGACAAAGGGAAGAAGCCGCGGGCTGCGTGGCAAGCGGCAAGTGGCGCAAAGGTTAGGTCTTTTGACTCTGAAACCCCAGGACGCCGGTTCGAGCCTTGGGCCATAAGCAGGCCTGAGACACTAGGGGGCGCTCGTGTGTGCTAGGGCACCTGGTGTGCCCATATCCTGCCGTGTGTCCTTTTAACTCTTCTCGATCTCTCCCTTTCTCTCTCCTAGTTAAAGAAGTAAAATACTTGGCCACCCCCCTTGTGTGGGGGTGGGGGGGGGCGATGAAAACGTGCTCCACACCGGTTTCTGGAGAGGCAGCGCCTCCTTGGCCAGCACCTGTTCTGTGTACTTCGCAATTTGATTCTGATAGAAGGTAAGCAGATCAATTCCTATTCAAGACAAGTCAAGAAGGAATTCAAGGACCTATGGGAGTGGCATTCAACACACAAGCAAGAGTCCTAGCGCCTCTGTCATTGGGTGGAAAGAAAACAGCGCTCCTGACAAGTCCCGGAGTTGCCAGGCTCTCTCTCAAGAAACCTGCACCAGCACCCCTGCACGTTTCAGAAGAAGTGACCCCTCATCATCACCAGTGACAAGGGTAAGTGAGCAGTCCACGGAAGTGGACTGAGACGTTCTCGACGGTTTTCTCATGTCTGTATTTGTTAGATGTTAGGCAGGCTCTCGTGCTCCATCAGCTGGCTTGGTGCTCGGGGAGGCCCTCCGCCTCCAGCCAATTAACGGAGACTTTCTGGAGCTGTCTCCTTGCCAGAGAAACACAGCCTCCGCGCCCTGCTCCCTCGCATTTCAGACAGCCCCATGACAGTAGGCTCACCAATTGTAAGTGAGGGGCTGAACCCGCAGAAATTGCTCAGTTTGAACAAGAGCGACTGCGGCTGGCCCATGGCCCTGCGTCGGCCATCTTTGTGAATGATGTCAATCTGACCGTTTCTCTGAAGAGAGCCGATTCTCTAACCTAGGGTGATAGCATTCGCTCTCACCCTAGGTTAGAGAATCGGGAGCTTTTTGGACAAAGAGAAGGCCTCGAGGATGCAGGGACTCTCTGCGTGCTAGGGAAAGGGGGCCCCTGACACCCACGGGACTCAAGTGGTCCCATCCGCATGGGACACGCAGAGCTTCCAGGTGAAGAGAGAAGCTACCAGTGAGTCCTGAGGCCCTGTCTAGCGGGAGCACCGACGTGTGTTTGAGGCAGCAGGCACACAGGAGTCTCTCGAAAATGTGAGTCACGTCAAACCCATCCTCAGGAATCCATATGCTTTTCACCTTAGAGGCCCAGGGCAAAATTGCTGAAGCCAGGCCCGAAAGAATTAGGAGCGTCGCGGTCCATTCGTGTATTCTGAGGGTTTGGGTACCCCCACGCACAGGCTCTGAGAACCATCCTGCCCCGACAATGCATGCAGGTGGAATGAAGGACCAGAAGGCTAAGGATTGGATCATCACGGACGTGCCCCTCCTTCTTAGAGTCACGCCCACAGATATCAAGGGAAATACGCTGAGTACATGACACACGGTCCTCTGTGAGCACAGTTAGGATTTGTTGTGGCCTTGCATGCTCCTCACATCATGAGCAACTCCCAGGTGATATGGAAAGAAAAGAGCAGGCAGGACTCTACTGTATGCTGACTTTGTACACGACAGTACACAACAGTGCCTCCAGTGCTCCAAGCAGGTTCTTGGGTCTGGCACTGGAATGATATCTTGACTTGCCAGAAAATGATAGCAATGTCTTTGGGTCAAATGGAAGTCACGTTCGTAGTTCTTTCTAAGATATCCCCGTTGCAGGACAAATATTTAGGGCCATGTGTCACCATTGAGACCTCTTGCATAGTTTTCATTTCATCTCTGAAATTCAGAGGTCACAGCAGTTGAGTATCATAAACACAGGGGGCTGGAAGTCATGGCAGTCACCTATAGTGTCAGCAGAGATTAGAGGATAAACATAGAAAAAAAAAAAAAAAGAGGATGAACATGACATTGCAGCCAGCCTGAGGCTACGTGCTGAATCGCAGGACACCTGCTGGTAGAATTCAAGCCCACCTGGAGGTAGAAAGGACAAAGGGAAGAAGCCGCGGGCTGCGTGGCAAGCGGCAAGTGGCGCAAAGGTTAGGTCTTTTGACTCTGAAACCCCAGGACGCCGGTTCGAGCCTTGGGCCATAAGCAGGCCTGAGACAC
Organism: Jaculus jaculus; assembly: GCF_020740685.1. Taxonomy (NCBI): domain Eukaryota; kingdom Metazoa; phylum Chordata; class Mammalia; order Rodentia; family Dipodidae; genus Jaculus; species Jaculus jaculus. The sequence goes on from NC_059102.1 coordinate 262,581,720, forward strand.
TAGGGGGCGCTCGTGTGTGCTAGGGCACCTGGTGTGCCCATATCCTGCCGTGTGTCCTTTTAACTCTTCTCGATCTCTCCCTTTCTCTCTCCTAGTTAAAGAAGTAAAATACTTGGCCACCCCCCTTGTGTGGGGGTGGGGGGGGCGATGAAAACGTGCTCCACACCGGTTTCTGGAGAGGCAGCGCCTCCTTGGCCAGCACCTGTTCTGTGTACTTCGCAATTTGATTCTGATAGAAGGTAAGCAGATCAATTCCTATTCAAGACAATTCAAGAAGGAATTCAAGGACCTATGGGAGTGGCATTCAACACACAAGCAAGAGTCCTAGCGCCTCTGTCATTGGGTGGAAAGAAAACAGCGCTCCTGACAAGTCCCGGAGTTGCCAGGCTCTCTCTCAAGAAACCTGCACCAGCACCCCTGCACGTTTCAGAAGAAGTGACCCCTCATCATCACCAGTGACAAGGGTAAGTGAGCAGTCCACGGAAGTGGACTGAGACGTTCTCGACGGTTTTCTCATGTCTGTATTTGTTAGATGTTAGGCAGGCTCTCGTGCTCCATCAGCTGGCTTGGTGCTCGGGGAGGCCCTCCGCCTCCAGCCAATTAACGGAGACTTTCTGGAGCTGTCTCCTTGCCAGAGAAACACAGCCTCCGCGCCCTGCTCCCTCGCATTTCAGACAGCCCCATGACAGTAGGCTCACCAATTGTAAGTGAGGGGCTGAACCCGCAGAAATTGCTCAATTTGAACAAGAGCGACTGCGGCTGGCCCATGGCCCTGCGTCGGCCATCTTTGTGAATGATGTCAATCTGACCGTTTCTCTGAAGAGAGCCGATTCTCTAACCTAGGGTGATAGCATTCGCTCTCACCCTAGGTTAGAGAATCGGGAGCTTTTTGGACAAAGAGAAGGCCTCGAGGATGCAGGGACTCTCTGCGTGCTAGGGAAAGGGGGCCCCTGACAGCCACGGGACTCAAGTGGTCCCATCCGCATGGGACACGCAGAGCTTCCAGGTGAAGAGAGAAGCTACCAGTGAGTCCTGAGGCCCTGTCTAGCGGGAGCACCGACGTGTGTTTGAGGCAGCAGGCACACAGGAGTCTCTCGAAAATGTGAGTCACGTCAAACCCATCCTCAGGAATCCATATGCTTTTCACCTTAGAGGCCCAGGGCAAAATTGCTGAAGCCAGGCCCGAAAGAATTAGGAGCGTCGCGGTCCATTCGTGTATTCTGAGGGTTTGGGTACCCCCACGCACAGGCTCTGAGAACCATCCTGCCCCGACAATGCATGCAGGTGGAATGAAGGACCAGAAGGCTAAGGATTGGATCATCACGGACGTGCCCCTCCTTCTTTGAGTCACGCCCACAGATATCAAGGGAAATACGCTGAGTACATGACACACGGTCCTCTGTGAGCACAGTTAGGATTTGTTGTGGCCTTGCATGCTCCTCACATCATGAGCAACTCCCAGGTGATATGGAAAGAAAAGAGCAGGCAGGACTCTACTGTATGCTGACTTTGTACACGACCGTACACAACAGTGCCTCCAGTGCTCCAAGCAGGTTCTTGGGTCTGGCACTGGAATGATATCTTGACTTGCCAGAAAATGATAGCAATGTCTTTGGGTCAAATGGAAGTCACGTTCGTAGTTCTTTCTAAGATATCCCCGTTGCAGGACAAATATTTAGGGCCATGTGTCACCATTGAGACCTCTTGCATAGTTTTCATTTCATCTCTGAAATTCAGAGGCCACAGCAGTTGAGTATCATAAACACAGGGGGCTGGAAGTCATGGCGGTCACCTATAGTGTCAGCAGAGATAAGAGGATAAACATAGAAAAAAAAAAAAAAAGAGGATGAACATGACATTGCAGCCAGCCTGAGGCTACGTGCTGAATCGCAGGACACCTGCTGGTAGAATTCAAGCCCACCTGGAGGTAGAAAGGACAAAGGGAAGAAGCCGCGGGCTGCGTGGCAAGCGGCAAGTGGCGCAACGGTTAGGTCTTTTGACTCTGAAACCCCAGGACGCCGGTTCGAGCCTTGGGCCATAAGCAGGCCTGAGACACTAGGGGGCGCTCGTGTGTGCTAGGGCACCTGGTGTGCCCATATCCTGCCGTGTGTCCTTTTAACTCTTCTCGATCTCTCCCTTTCTCTCTCCTAGTTAAAGAAGTAAAATACTTGGCCACCCCCCTTGTGTGGGGGTGGGGGGGGCGATGAAAACGTGCTCCACACCGGTTTCTGGAGAGGCAGCGCCTCCTTGGCCAGCACCTGTTCTGTGTACTTCGCAATTTGATTCTGATAGAAGGTAAGCAGATCAATACCTATTCAAGACAAGTCAAGAAGGAATTCAAGGACCTATGGGAGTGGCATTCAACACACAAGCAAGAGTCCTAGCGCCTCTGTCATTGGGTGGAAAGAAAACAGCGCTCCTGACAAGTCCCGGAGTTGCCAGGCTCTCTCTCAAGAAACCTGCACCAGCACCCCTGCACGTTTCAGAAGAAGTGACCCCTCATCATCACCAGTGACAAGGGTAAGTGAGCAGTCCACGGAAGTGGACTGAGACGTTCTCGACGGTTTTCTCATGTCTGTATTTGTTAGATGTTAGGCAGGCTCTCGTGCTCCATCAGCTGGCTTGGTGCTCGGGGAGGCCCTCCGCCTCCAGCCAATTAACGGAGACTTTCTGGAGCTGTCTCCTTGCCAGAGAAACACAGCCTCCGCGCCCTGCTCCCTCGCATTTCAGACAGCCCCATGACAGTAGGCTCACCAATTGTAAGTGAGGGGCTGAACCCGCAGAAATTGCTCAGTTTGAACAAGAGCGACTGCGGCTGGCCCATGGCCCTGCGTCGGCCATCTTTGTGAATGATGTCAATCTGACCGTTTCTCTGAAGAGAGCCGATTCTCTAACCTAGGGTGATAGCATTCGCTCTCACCCTAGGTTAGAGAATCGGGAGCTTTTTGGACAAAGAGAAGGCCTCGAGGATGCAGGGACTCTCTGCGTGCTAGGGAAAGGGGGCCCCTGACAGCCACGGGACTCAAGTGGTCCCATCCGCATGGGACACGCAGAGCTTCCAGGTGAAGAGAGAAGCTACCAGTGAGTCCTGAGGCCCTGTCTAGCGGGAGCACCGACGTGTGTTTGAGGCAGCAGGCACACAGGAGTCTCTCGAAAATGTGAGTCACGTCAAACCCATCCTCAGGAATCCATATGCTTTTCACCTTAGAGGCCCAGGGCAAAATTGCTGAAGCCAGGCCCGAAAGAATTAGGAGCGTCGCGGTCCATTCGTGTATTCTGAGGGTTTGGGTACCCCCACGCACAGGCTCTGAGAACCATCCTGCCCCGACAATGCCTGCAGGTGGAATGAAGGACCAGAAGGCTAAGGATTGGATCATCACGGACGTGCCCCTCCTTCTTTGAGTCACGCCCACAGATATCAAGGGAAATACGCTGAGTACATGACACACGGTCCTCTGTGAGCACAGTTAGGATTTGTTGTGGCCTTGCATGCTCCTCACATCATGAGCAACTCCCAGGTGATATGGAAAGAAAAGAGCAGGCAGGACTCTACTGTATGCTGACATTGTACACGACCGTACACAACAGTGCCTCCAGTGCTCCAAGCAGGTTCTTGGGTCTGGCACTGGAATGATATCTTGACTTGCCAGAAAATGATAGCAATGTCTTTGGGTCAAATGGAAGTCACGTTCGTAGTTCTTTCTAAGATATCCCCGTTGCAGGACAAATATTTAGGGCCATGTGTCACCATTGAGACCTCTTGCATAGTTTTCATTTCATCTCTGAAATTCAGAGGCCACAGCAGTTGAGTATCATAAACACAGGGGGCTGGAAGTCATGGCAGTCACCTATAGTGTCAGCAGAGATAAGAGGATAAACATAGAAAAAAAAAAAAAAAGAGGATGAACATGACATTGCAGCCAGCCTGAGGCTACGTGCTGAATCGCAGGACACCTGCTGGTAGAATTCAAGCCCACCTGGAGGTAGAAAGGACAAAGGGAAGAAGCCGCGGGCTGCGTGGCAAGCGGCAAGTGGCGCAAAGGTTAGGTCTTTTGACTCTGAAACCCCAGGACGCCGGTTCGAGCCTTGGGCCATAAGCAGGCCTGAGACACTAGGGGGCGCTCGTGTGTGCTAGGGCACCTGGTGTGCCCATATCCTGCCGTGTGTCCTTTTAACTCTTCTCGATCTCTCCCTTTCTCTCTCCTAGTTAAAGAAGTAAAATACTTGGCCACCCCCCTTGTGTGGGGGTGGGGGGGGCGATGAAAACGTGCTCCACACCGGTTTCTGGAGAGGCAGCGCCTCCTTGGCCAGCACCTGTTCTGTGTACTTCGCAATTTGATTCTGATAGAAGGTAAGCAGATCAATTCCTATTCAAGACAAGTCAAGAAGGAATTCAAGGACCTATGGGAGTGGCATTCAACACACAAGCAAGAGTCCTAGCGCCTCTGTCATTGGGTGGAAAGAAAACAGCGCTCCTGACAGGTCCCGGAGTTGCCAGGCTCTCTCTCAAGAAACCTGCACCAGCACCCCTGCACGTTTCAGAAGAAGTGACCCCTCATCATCACCAGTGACAAGGGTAAGTGAGCAGTCCACGGAAGTGGACTGAGACGTTCTCGACGGTTTTCTCATGTCTGTATTTGTTAGATGTTAGGCAGGCTCTCGTGCTCCATCAGCTGGCTTGGTGCTCGGGGAGGCCCTCCGCCTCCAGCCAATTAACGGAGACTTTCTGGAGCTGTCTCCTTGCCAGAGAAACACAGCCTCCGCGCCCTGCTCCCTCGCATTTCAGACAGCCCCATGACAGTAGGCTCACCAATTGTAAGTGAGGGGCTGAACCCGCAGAAATTGCTCAGTTTGAACAAGAGCGACTGCGGCTGGCCCATGGCCCTGCGTCGGCCATCTTTGTGAATGATGTCAATCTGACCGTTTCTCTGAAGAGAGCCGATTCTCTAACCTAGGGTGATAGCATTCGCTCTCACCCTAGGTTAGAGAATCGGGAGCTTTTTGGACAAAGAGAAGGCCTCGAGGATGCAGGGACTCTCTGCGTGCTAGGGAAAGGGGGCCCCTGACACCCACGGGACTCAAGTGGTCCCATCCGCATGGGACACGCAGAGCTTCCAGGTGAAGAGAGAAGCTACCAGTGAGTCCTGAGGCCCTGTCTAGCGGGAGCACCGACGTGTGTTTGAGGCAGCAGGCACACAGGAGTCTCTCGAAAATGTGAGTCACGTCAAACCCATCCTCAGGAATCCATATGCTTTTCACCTTAGAGGCCCAGGGCAAAATTGCTGAAGCCAGGCCCGAAAGAATTAGGAGCGTCGCGGTCCATTCGTGTATTCTGAGGGTTTGGGTACCCCCACGCACAGGCTCTGAGAACCATCCTGCCCCGACAATGCATGCAGGTGGAATGAAGGACCAGAAGGCTAAGGATTGGATCATCACGGACGTGCCCCTCCTTCTTAGAGTCACGCCCACAGATATCAAGGGAAATACGCTGAGTACATGACACACGGTCCTCTGTGAGCACAGTTAGGATTTGTTGTGGCCTTGCATGCTCCTCACATCATGAGCAACTCCCAGGTGATATGGAAAGAAAAGAGCAGGCAGGACTCTACTGTATGCTGACATTGTACACGACCGTACACAACAGTGCCTCCAGTGCTCCAAGCAGGTTCTTGGGTCTGGCACTGGAATGATATCTTGACTTGCCAGAAAATGATAGCAATGTCTTTGGGTCAAATGGAAGTCACGTTCGTAGTTCTTTCTAAGATATCCCCGTTGCAGGACAAATATTTAGGGCCATGTGTCACCATTGAGACCTCTTGCATAGTTTTCATTTCATCTCTGAATTTCAGAGGCCACAGCAGTTGAGTATCATAAACACAGGGGGCTGGAAGTCATGGCAGTCACCTATAGTGTCAGCAGAGATTAGAGGATAAACATAGAAAAAAAAAAAAAAAGAGGATGAACATGACATTGCAGCCAGCCTGAGGCTACGTGCTGAATCGCAGGACACCTGCTGGTAGAATTCAAGCCCACCTGGAGGTAGAAAGGACAAAGGGAAGAAGCCGCGGGCTGCGTGGCAAGCGGCAAGTGGCGCAAAGGTTAGGTCTTTTGACTCTGAAACCCCAGGACGCCGGTTCGAGCCTTGGGCCATAAGCAGGCCTGAGACACAAGGGGGCGCTCGTGTGTGCTAGGGCACCTGGTGTGCCCATATCCTGCCGTGTGTCCTTTTAACTCTTCTCGATCTCTCCCTTTCTCTCTCCTAGTTAAAGAAGTAAAATACTTGGCCACCCCCCTTGTGTGGGGGTGGGGGGGGGCGATGAAAACGTGCTCCACACCGGTTTCTGGAGAGGCAGCGCCTCCTTGGCCAGCACCTGTTCTGTGTACTTCGCAATTTGATTCTGATAGAAGGTAAGCAGATCAATTCCTATTCAAGACAAGTCAAGAAGGAATTCAAGGACCTATGGGAGTGGCATTCAACACACAAGCAAGAGTCCTAGCGCCTCTGTCATTGGGTGGAAAGAAAACAGCTCTCCTGACAAGTCCCGGAGTTGCCAGGCTCTCTCTCAAGAAACCTGCACCAGCACCCCTGCACGTTTCAGAAGAAGTGACCCCTCATCATCACCAGTGACAAGGGTAAGTGAGCAGTCCACGGAAGTGGACTGAGACGTTCTCGACGGTTTTCTCATGTCTGTATTTGTTAGATGTTAGGCAGGCTCTCGTGCTCCATCAGCTGGCTTGGTGCTCGGGGAGGCCCTCCGCCTCCAGCCAATTAACGGAGACTTTCTGGAGCTGTCTCCTTGCCAGAGAAACACAGCCTCCGCGCCCTGCTCCCTCGCATTTCAGACAGCCCCATGACAGTAGGCTCACCAATTGTAAGTGAGGGGCTGAACCCGCAGAAATTGCTCAGTTTGAACAAGAGCGACTGCGGCTGGCCCATGGCCCTGCGTCGGCCATCTTTGTGAATGATGTCAATCTGACCGTTTCTCTGAAGAGAGCCGATTCTCTAACCTAGGGTGATAGCATTCGCTCTCACCCGAGGTTAGAGAATCGGGAGCTTTTTGGACAAAGAGAAGGCCTCGAGGATGCAGGGACTCTCTGCGTGCTAGGGAAAGGGGGCCCCTGACACCCACGGGACTCAAGTGGTCCCATCCGCATGGGACACGCAGAGCTTCCAGGTGAAGAGAGAAGCTACCAGTGAGTCCTGAGGCCCTGTCTAGCGGGAGCACCGACGTGTGTTTGAGGCAGCAGGCACACAGGAGTCTCTCGAAAATGTGAGTCACGTCAAACCCATCCTCAGGAATCCATATGCTTTTCACCTTAGAGGCCCAGGGCAAAATTGCTGAAGCCAGGCCCGAAAGAATTAGGAGCGTCGCGGTCCATTCGTGTATTCTGAGGGTTTGGGTACCCCCACGCACAGGCTCTGAGAACCATCCTGCCCCGACAATGCATGCAGGTGGAATGAAGGACCAGAAGGCTAAGGATTGGATCATCACGGACGTGCCCCTCCTTCTTTGAGTCACGCCCACAGATATCAAGGGAAATACGCTGAGTACATGACACACGGTCCTCTGTGAGCACAGTTAGGATTTGTTGTGGCCTTGCATGCTCCTCACATCATGAGCAACTCCCAGGTGATATGGAAAGAAAAGAGCAGGCAGGACTCTACTGTATGCTGACATTGTACACGACCGTACACAACAGTGCCTCCAGTGCTCCAAGCAGGTTCTTGGGTCTGGCACTGGAATGATATCTTGACTTGCCAGAAAATGATAGCAATGTCTTTGGGTCAAATGGAAGTCACGTTCGTAGTTCTTTCTAAGATATCCCCGTTGCAGGACAAATATTTAGGGCCATGTGTCACCATTGAGACCTCTTGCATAGTTTTCATTTCATCTCTGAAATTCAGAGGCCACAGCAGTTGAGTATCATAAACACAGGGGGCTGGAAGTCATGGCAGTCACCTATAGTGTCAGCAGAGATTAGAGGATAAACATAGAAAAAAAAAAAAAGAGGATGAACATGACATTGCAGCCAGCCTGAGGCTACGTGCTGAATCGCAGGACACCTGCTGGTAGAATTCAAGCCCACCTGGAGGTAGAAAGGACAAAGGGAAGAAGCCGCGGGCTGCGTGGCAAGCGGCAAGTGGCGCAAAGGTTAGGTCTTTTGACTCTGAAACCCCAGGACGCCGGTTCGAGCCTTGGGCCATAAGCAGGCCTGAGACACTAGGGGGCGCTCGTGTGTGCTAGGGCACCTGGTGTGCCCATATCCTGCCGTGTGTCCTTTTAACTCTTCTCGATCTCTCCCTTTCTCTCTCCTAGTTAAAGAAGTAAAATACTTGGCCACCCCCCTTGTGTGGGGGTGGGGGGGGGCGATGAAAACGTGCTCCACACCGGTTTCTGGAGAGGCAGCGCCTCCTTGGCCAGCACCTGTTCTGTGTACTTCGCAATTTGATTCTGATAGAAGGTAAGCAGATCAATTCCTATTCAAGACAAGTCAAGAAGGAATTCAAGGACCTATGGGAGTGGCATTCAACACACAAGCAAGAGTCCTAGCGCCTCTGTCATTGGGTGGAAAGAAAACAGCGCTCCTGACAAGTCCCGGAGTTGCCAGGCTCTCTCTCAAGAAACCTGCACCAGCACCCCTGCACGTTTCAGAAGAAGTGACCCCTCATCATCACCAGTGACAAGGGTAAGTGAGCAGTCCACGGAAGTGGACTGAGACGTTCTCGACGGTTTTCTCATGTCTGTATTTGTTAGATGTTAGGCAGGCTCTCGTGCTCCATCAGCTGGCTTGGTGCTCGGGGAGGCCCTCCGCCTCCAGCCAATTAACGGAGACTTTCTGGAGCTGTCTCCTTGCCAGAGAAACACAGCCTCCGCGCCCTGCTCCCTCGCATTTCAGACAGCCCCATGACAGTAGGCTCACCAATTGTAAGTGAGGGGCTGAACCCGCAGAAATTGCTCAGTTTGAACAAGAGCGACTGCGGCTGGCCCATGGCCCTGCGTCGGCCATCTTTGTGAATGATGTCAATCTGACCGTTTCTCTGAAGAGAGCCGATTCTCTAACCTAGGGTGATAGCATTCGCTCTCACCCTAGGTTAGAGAATCGGGAGCTTTTTGGACAAAGAGAAGGCCTCGAGGATGCAGGGACTCTCTGCGTGCTAGGGAAAGGGGGCCCCTGACACCCACGGGACTCAAGTGGTCCCATCCGCATGGGACACGCAGAGCTTCCAGGTGAAGAGAGAAGCTACCAGTGAGTCCTGAGGCCCTGTCTAGCGGGAGCACCGACGTGTGTTTGAGGCAGCAGGCACACAGGAGTCTCTCGAAAATGTGAGTCACGTCAAACCCATCCTCAGGAATCCATATGCTTTTCACCTTAGAGGCCCAGGGCAAAATTGCTGAAGCCAGGCCCGAAAGAATTAGGAGCGTCGCGGTCCATTCGTGTATTCTGAGGGTTTGGGTACACCCACGCACAGGCTCTGAGAACCATCCTGCCCCGACAATGCATGCAGGTGGAATGAAGGACCAGAAGGCTAAGGATTGGATCATCACGGACGTGCCCCTCCTTCTTTGAGTCACGCCCACAGATATCAAGGGAAATACGCTGAGTACATGACACACGGTCCTCTGTGAGCACAGTTAGGATTTGTTGTGGCCTTGCATGCTCCTCACATCATGAGCAACTCCCAGGTGATATGGAAAGAAAAGAGCAGGCAGGACTCTACTGTATGCTGACATTGTACACGACCGTACACAACAGTGCCTCCAGTGCTCCAAGCAGGTTCTTGGGTCTGGCACTGGAATGATATCTTGACTTGCCAGAAAATGATAGCAATGTCTTTGGGTCAAATGGAAGTCACGTTCGTAGTTCTTTCTAAGATATCCCCGTTGCAGGACAAATATTTAGGGCCATGTGTCACCATTGAGACCTCTTGCATAGTTTTCATTTCATCTCTGAAATTCAGAGGCCACAGCAGTTGAGTATCATAAACACAGGGGGCTGGAAGTCATGGCAGTCACCTATAGTGTCAGCAGAGATTAGAGGATAAACATAGAAAAAAAAAAAAAAAGAGGATGAACATGACATTGCAGCCAGCCTGAGGCTACGTGCTGAATCGCAGGACACCTGCTGGTAGAATTCAAGCCCACCTGGAGGTAGAAAGGACAAAGGGAAGAAGCCGCGGGCTGCGTGGCAAGCGGCAAGTGGCGCAAAGGTTAGGTCTTTTGACTCTGAAACCCCAGGACGCCGGTTCGAGCCTTGGGCCATAAGCAGGCCTGAGACACTAGGGGGCGCTCGTGTGTGCTAGGGCACCTGGTGTGCCCATATCCTGCCGTGTGTCCTTTTAACTCTTCTCGATCTCTCCCTTTCTCTCTCCTAGTTAAAGAAGTAAAATACTTGGCCACCCCCCTTGTGTGGGGGTGGGGGGGGGCGATGAAAACGTGCTCCACACCGGTTTCTGGAGAGGCAGCGCCTCCTTGGCCAGCACCTGTTCTGTGTACTTCGCAATTTGATTCTGATAGAAGGTAAGCAGATCAATTCCTATTCAAGACGAGTCAAGAAGGAATTCAAGGACCTATGGGAGTGGCATTCAACACACAAGCAAGAGTCCTAGCGCCTCTGTCATTGGGTGGAAAGAAAACAGCGCTCCTGACAAGTCCCGGAGTTGCCAGGCTCTCTCTCAAGAAACCTGCACCAGCACCCCTGCACGTTTCAGAAGAAGTGACCCCTCATCATCACCAGTGACAAGGGTAAGTGAGCAGTCCACGGAAGTGGACTGAGACGTTCTCGACGGTTTTCTCATGTCTGTATTTGTTAGATGTTAGGCAGGCTCTCGTGCTCCATCAGCTGGCTTGGTGCTCGGGGAGGCCCTCCGCCTCCAGCCAATTAACGGAGACTTTCTGGAGCTGTCTCCTTGCCAGAGAAACACAGCCTCCGCGCCCTGCTCCCTCGCATTTCAGACAGCCCCATGACAGTAGGCTCACCAATTGTAAGTGAGGGGCTGAACCCGCAGAAATTGCTCAGTTTGAACAAGAGCGACTGCGGCTGGCCCATGGCCCTGCGTCGGCCATCTTTGTGAATGATGTCAATCTGACCGTTTCTCTGAAGAGAGCCGATTCTCTAACCTAGGGTGATAGCATTCGCTCTCACCCTAGGTTAGAGAATCGGGAGCTTTTTGGACAAAGAGAAGGCCTCGAGGATGCAGGGACTCTCTGCGTGCTAGGGAAAGGGGGCCCCTGACACCCACGGGACTCAAGTGGTCCCATCCGCATGGGACACGCAGAGCTTCCAGGTGAAGAGAGTAGCTACCAGTGAGTCCTGAGGCCCTGTCTAGCGGGAGCACCGACGTGTGTTTGAGGCAGCAGGCACACAGGAGTCTCTCGAAAATGTGAGTCACGTCAAACCCATCCTCAGGAATCCATATGCTTTTCACCTTAGAGGCCCAGGGCAAAATTGCTGAAGCCAGGCCCGAAAGAATTAGGAGCGTCGCGGTCCATTCGTGTATTCTGAGGGTTTGGGTACCCCCACGCACAGGCTCTGAGAACCATCCTGCCCCGACAATGCATGCAGGTGGAATGAAGGACCAGAAGGCTAAGGATTGGATCATCACGGACGTGCCCCCTCCTTCTTTGAGTCACGCCCACAGATATCAAGGGAAATACGCTGAGTACATGACACACGGTCCTCTGTGAGCACAGTTAGGATTTGTTGTGGCCTTGCATGCTCCTCACATCATGAGCAACTCCCAGGTGATATGGAAAGAAAAGAGCAGGCAGGACTCTACTGTATGCTGACATTGTACACGACCGTACACAACAGTGCCTCCAGTGCTCCAAGCAGGTTCTTGGGTCTGGCACTGGAATGATATCTTGACTTGCCAGAAAATGATAGCAATGTCTTTGGGTCAAATGGAAGTCACGTTCGTAGTTCTTTCTAAGATATCCCCGTTGCAGGACAAATATTTAGGGCCATGTGTCACCATTGAGACCTCTTGCATAGTTTTCATTTCATCTCTGAAATTCAGAGGCCACAGCAGTTGAGTATCATAAACACAGGGGGCTGGAAGTCATGGCAGTCACCTATAGTGTCAGCAGAGATAAGAGGATAAACATAGAAAAAAAAAAAAAAGAGGATGAACATGACATTGCAGCCAGCCTGAGGCTACGTGCTGAATCGCAGGACACCTGCTGGTAGAATTCAAGCCCACCTGGAGGTAGAAAGGACAAAGGGAAGAAGCCGCGGGCTGCGTGGCAAGCGGCAAGTGGCGCAAAGGTTAGGTCTTTTGACTCTGAAACCCCAGGACGCCGGTTCGAGCCTTGGGCCATAAGCAGGCCTGAGACACTAGGGGGCGCTCGTGTGTGCTAGGGCACCTGGTGTGCCCATATCCTGCCGTGTGTCCTTTTAACTCTTCTCGATCTCTCCCTTTCTCTCTCCTAGTTAAAGAAGTAAAATACTTGGCCACCCCCCTTGTGTGGGGGTGGGGGGGGGCGATGAAAACGTGCTCCACACCGGTTTCTGGAGAGGCAGCGCCTCCTTGGCCAGCACCTGTTCTGTGTACTTCGCAATTTGATTCTGATAGAAGGTAAGCAGATCAATTCCTATTCAAGACAAGTCAAGAAGGAATTCAAGGACCTATGGGAGTGGCATTCAACACACAAGCAAGAGTCCTAGCGCCTCTGTCATTGGGTGGAAAGAAAACAGCGCTCCTGACAAGTCCCGGAGTTGCCAGGCTCTCTCTCAAGAAACCTGCACCAGCACCCCTGCACGTTTCAGAAGAAGTGACCCCTCATCATCACCAGTGACAAGGGTAAGTGAGCAGTCCACGGAAGTGGACTGAGACGTTCTCGACGGTTTTCTCATGTCTGTATTTGTTAGATGTTAGGCAGGCTCTCGTGCTCCATCAGCTGGCTTGGTGCTCGGGGAGGCCCTCCGCCTCCAGCCAATTAACGGAGACTTTCTGGAGCTGTCTCCTTGCCAGAGAAACACAGCCTCCGCGCCCTGCTCCCTCGCATTTCAGACAGCCCCATGACAGTAGGCTCACCAATTGTAAGTGAGGGGCTGAACCCGCAGAAATTGCTCATTTTGAACAAGAGCGACTGCGGCTGGCCCATGGCCCTGCGTCGGCCATCTTTGTGAATGATGTCAATCTGACCGTTTCTCTGAAGAGAGCCGATTCTCTAACCTAGGGTGATAGCATTCGCTCTCACCCTAGGTTAGAGAATCGGGAGCTTTTTGGACAAAGAGAAGGCCTCGAGGATGCAGGGACTCTCTGCGTGCTAGGGAAAGGGGGCCCCTGACACCCACGGGACTCAAGTGGTCCCATCCGCATGGGACACGCAGAGCTTCCAGGTGAAGAGAGAAGCTACCAGTGAGTCCTGAGGCCCTGTCTAGCGGGGAGCACCGACGTGTGTTTGAGGCAGCAGGCACACAGGAGTCTCTCGAAAATGTGAGTCACGTCAAACCCATCCTCAGGAATCCATATGCTTTTCACCTTAGAGGCCCAGGGCAAAATTGCTGAAGCCAGGCCCGAAAGAATTAGGAGCGTCGCGGTCCATTCGTGTATTCTGAGGGTTTGGGTACCCCCACGCACAGGCTCTGAGAACCATCCTGCCCCGACAATGCATGCAGGTGGAATGAAGGACCAGAAGGCTAAGGATTGGATCATCACGGACGTGCCCCTCCTTCTTTGAGTCACGCCCACAGATATCAAGGGAAATACGCTGAGTACATGACACACGGTCCTCTGTGAGCACAGTTAGGATTTGTTGTGGCCTTGCATGCTCCTCACATCATGAGCAACTCCCAGGTGATATGGAAAGAAAAGAGCAGGCAGGACTCTACTGTATGCTGACATTGTACACGACCGTACACAACAGTGCCTCCAGTGCTCCAAGCAGGTTCTTGGGTCTGGCACTGGAATGATATCTTGACTTGCCAGAAAATGATAGCAATGTCTTTGGGTCAAATGGAAGTCACGTTCGTAGTTCTTTCTAAGATATCCCCGTTGCAGGACAAATATTTAGGGCCATGTGTCACCATTGAGACCTCTTGCATAGTTTTCATTTCATCTCTGAAATTCAGAGGCCACAGCAGTTGAGTATCATAAACACAGGGGGCTGGAAGTCATGGCGGTCACCTATAGTGTCAGCAGAGATAAGAGGATAAACATAGAAAAAAAAAAAAAAAGAGGATGAACATGACATTGCAGCCAGCCTGAGGCTACGTGCTGAATCGCAGGACACCTGCTGGTAGAATTCAAGCCCACCTGGAGGTAGAAAGGACAAAGGGAAGAAGCCGCGGGCTGCGTGGCAAGCGGCAAGTGGCGCAAAGGTTAGGTCTTTTGACTCTGAAACCCCAGGACGCCGGTTCGAGCCTTGGGCCATAAGCAGGCCTGAGACACAAGGGGGCGCTCGTGTGTGCTAGGGCACCTGGTGTGCCCATATCCTGCCGTGTGTCCTTTTAACTCTTCTCGATCTCTCCCTTTCTCTCTCCTAGTTAAAGAAGTAAAATACTTGGCCACCCCCCTTGTGTGGGGGTGGGGGGGGGCGATGAAAACGTGCTCCACACCGGTTTCTGGAGAGGCAGCGCCTCCTTGGCCAGCACCTGTTCTGTGTACTTCGCAATTTGATTCTGATAGAAGGTAAGCAGATCAATTCCTATTCAAGACAAGTCAAGAAGGAATTCAAGGACCTATGGGAGTGGCATTCAACACACAAGCAAGAGTCCTAGCGCCTCTGTCATTGGGTGGAAAGAAAACAGCGCTCCTGACAAGTCCCGGAGTTGCCAGGCTCTCTCTCAAGAAACCTGCACCAGCACCCCTGCACGTTTCAGAAGAAGTGACCCCTCATCATCACCAGTGACAAGGGTAAGTGAGCAGTCCACGGAAGTGGACTGAGACGTTCTCGACGGTTTTCTCATGTCTGTATTTGTTAGATGTTAGGCAGGCTCTCGTGCTCCATCAGCTGGCTTGGTGCTCGGGGAGGCCCTCCGCCTCCAGCCAATTAACGGAGACTTTCTGGAGCTGTCTCCTTGCCAGAGAAACACAGCCTCCGCGCCCTGCTCCCTCGCATTTCAGACAGCCCCATGACAGTAGGCTCACCAATTGTAAGTGAGGGGCTGAACCCGCAGAAATTGCTCAATTTGAACAAGAGCGACTGCGGCTGGCCCATGGCCCTGCGTCGGCCATCTTTGTGAATGATGTCAATCTGACCGTTTCTCTGAAGAGAGCCGATTCTCTAACCTAGGGTGATAGCATTCGCTCTCACCCTAGGTTAGAGAATCGGGAGCTTTTTGGACAAAGAGAAGGCCTCGAGGATGCAGGGACTCTCTGCGTGCTAGGGAAAGGGGGCCCCTGACACCCACGGGACTCAAGTGGTCCCATCCGCATGGGACACGCAGAGCTTCCAGGTGAAGAGAGAAGCTACCAGTGAGTCCTGAGGCCCTGTCTAGCGGGAGCACCGACGTGTGTTTGAGGCAGCAGGCACACAGGAGTCTCTCGAAAATGTGAGTCACGTCAAACCCATCCTCAGGAATCCATATGCTTTTCACCTTAGAGGCCCAGGGCAAAATTGCTGAAGCCAGGCCCGAAAGAATTAGGAGCGTCGCGGTCCATTCGTGTATTCTGAGGGTTTGGGTACCCCCACGCACAGGCTCTGAGAACCATCCTGCCCCGACAATGCATGCAGGTGGAATGAAGGACCAGAAGGCTAAGGATTGGATCATCACGGACGTGCCCCTCCTTCTTTGAGTCACGCCCACAGATATCAAGGGAAATACGCTGAGTACATGACACACGGTCCTCTGTGAGCACAGTTAGGATTTGTTGTGGCCTTGCATGCTCCTCACATCATGAGCAACTCCCAGGTGATATGGAAAGAAAAGAGCAGGCAGGACTCTACTGTATGCTGACATTGTACACGACAGTACACAACAGTGCCTCCAGTGCTCCAAGCAGGTTCTTGGGTCTGGCACTGGAATGATATCTTGACTTGCCAGAAAATGATAGCAATGTCTTTGGGTCAAATGGAAGTCACGTTCGTAGTTCTTTCTAAGATATCCCCGTTGCAGGACAAATATTTAGGGCCATGTGTCACCATTGAGACCTCTTGCATAGTTTTCATTTCATCTCTGAAATTCAGAGGTCACAGCAGTTGAGTATCATAAACACAGGGGGCTGGAAGTCATGGCAGTCACCTATAGTGTCAGCAGAGATAAGAGGATAAACATAGAAAAAAAAAAAAAAGAGGATGAACATGACATTGCAGCCAGCCTGAGGCTACGTGCTGAATCGCAGGACACCTGCTGGTAGAATTCAAGCCCACCTGGAGGTAGAAAGGACAAAGGGAAGAAGCCGCGGGCTGCGTGGCAAGCGGCAAGTGGCGCAAAGGTTAGGTCTTTTGACTCTGAAACCCCAGGACGCCGGTTCGAGCCTTGGGCCATAAGCAGGCCTGAGACACAAGGGGGCGCTCGTGTGTGCTAGGGCACCTGGTGTGCCCATATCCTGCCGTGTGTCCTTTTAACTCTTCTCGATCTCTCCCTTTCTCTCTCCTAGTTAAAGAAGTAAAATACTTGGCCACCCCCCTTGTGTGGGGGTGGGGGGGGGCGATGAAAACGTGCTCCACACCGGTTTCTGGAGAGGCAGCGCCTCCTTGGCCAGCACCTGTTCTGTGTACTTCGCAATTTGATTCTGATAGAAGGTAAGCAGATCAATTCCTATTCAAGACAAGTCAAGAAGGAATTCAAGGACCTATGGGAGTGGCATTCAACACACAAGCAAGAGTCCTAGCGCCTCTGTCATTGGGTGGAAAGAAAACAGCGCTCCTGACAAGTCCCGGAGTTGCCAGGCTCTCTCTCAAGAAACCTGCACCAGCACCCCTGCACGTTTCAGAAGAAGTGACCCCTCATCATCACCAGTGACAAGGGTAAGTGAGCAGTCCACGGAAGTGGACTGAGACGTTCTCGACGGTTTTCTCATGTCTGTATTTGTTAGATGTCAGGCAGGCTCTCGTGCTCCATCAGCTGGCTTGGTGCTCGGGGAGGCCCTCCGCCTCCAGCCAATTAACGGAGACTTTCTGGAGCTGTCTCCTTGCCAGAGAAACACAGCCTCCGCGCCCTGCTCCCTCGCATTTCAGACAGCCCCATGACAGTAGGCTCACCAATTGTAAGTGAGGGGCTGAACCCGCAGAAATTGCTCAATTTGAACAAGAGCGACTGCGGCTGGCCCATGGCCCTGCGTCGGCCATCTTTGTGAATGATGTCAATCTGACCGTTTCTCTGAAGAGAGCCGATTCTCTAACCTAGGGTGATAGCATTCGCTCTCACCCTAGGTTAGAGAATCGGGAGCTTTTTGGACAAAGAGAAGGCCTCGAAGATGCAGGGACTCTCTGCGTGCTAGGGAAAGGGGGCCCCTGACACCCACGGGACTCAAGTGGTCCCATCCGCTGGGGACACGCAGAGCTTCCAGGTGAAGAGAGAAGCTACCAGTGAGTCCTGAGGCCCTGTCTAGCGGGAGCACCGACGTGTGTTTGAGGCAGCAGGCACACAGGAGTCTCTCGAAAATGTGAGTCACGTCAAACCCATCCTCAGGAATCCATATGCTTTTCACCTTAGAGGCCCAGGGCAAAATTGCTGAAGCCAGGCCCGAAAGAATTAGGAGCGTCGCGGTCCATTCGTGTATTCTGAGGGTTTGGGTACCCCCACGCACAGGCTCTGAGAACCATCCTGCCCCGACAATGCATGCAGGTGGAATGAAGGACCAGAAGGCTAAGGATTGGATCATCACGGACGTGCCCCTCCTTCTT
The DNA here is from genome assembly GCF_020740685.1 of Jaculus jaculus. Lineage (NCBI taxonomy): Eukaryota > Metazoa > Chordata > Mammalia > Rodentia > Dipodidae > Jaculus > Jaculus jaculus. Next base: position 262,599,515 of record NC_059102.1, read on the forward strand.
TGAGTCACGCCCACAGATATCAAGGGAAATACGCTGAGTACATGACACACGGTCCTCTGTGAGCACAGTTAGGATTTGTTGTGGCCTTGCATGCTCCTCACATCATGAGCAACTCCCAGGTGATATGGAAAGAAAAGAGCAGGCAGGACTCTACTGTATGCTGACATTGTACACGACAGTACACAACAGTGCCTCCAGTGCTCCAAGCAGGTTCTTGGGTCTGGCACTGGAATGATATCTTGACTTGCCAGAAAATGATAGCAATGTCTTTGGGTCAAATGGAAGTCACGTTCGTAGTTCTTTCTAAGATATCCCCGTTGCAGGACAAATATTTAGGGCCATGTGTCACCATTGAGACCTCTTGCATAGTTTTCATTTCATCTCTGAAATTCAGAGGTCACAGCAGTTGAGTATCATAAACACAGGGGGCTGGAAGTCATGGCAGTCACCTATAGTGTCAGCAGAGATAAGAGGATAAACATAGAAAAAAAAAAAAAAGAGGATGAACATGACATTGCAGCCAGCCTGAGGCTACGTGCTGAATCGCAGGACACCTGCTGGTAGAATTCAAGCCCACCTGGAGGTAGAAAGGACAAAGGGAAGAAGCCGCGGGCTGCGTGGCAAGCGGCAAGTGGCGCAAAGGTTAGGTCTTTTGACTCTGAAACCCCAGGACGCCGGTTCGAGCCTTGGGCCATAAGCAGGCCTGAGACACAAGGGGGCGCTCGTGTGTGCTAGGGCACCTGGTGTGCCCATATCCTGCCGTGTGTCCTTTTAACTCTTCTCGATCTCTCCCTTTCTCTCTCCTAGTTAAATAAGTAAAATACTTGGCCACCCCCCTTGTGTGGGGGTGGGGGGGGGCGATGAAAACGTGCTCCACACCGGTTTCTGGAGAGGCAGCGCCTCCTTGGCCAGCACCTGTTCTGTGTACTTCGCAATTTGATTCTGATAGAAGGTAAGCAGATCAATTCCTATTCAAGACAAGTCAAGAAGGAATTCAAGGACCTATGGGAGTGGCATTCAACACACAAGCAAGAGTCCTAGCGCCTCTGTCATTGGGTGGAAAGAAAACAGCGCTCCTGACAAGTCCCGGAGTTGCCAGGCTCTCTCTCAAGAAACCTGCACCAGCACCCCTGCACGTTTCAGAGAAGTGACCCCTCATCATCACCAGTGACAAGGGTAAGTGAGCAGTCCACGGAAGTGGACTGAGACGTTCTCGACGGTTTTCTCATGTCTGTATTTGTTAGATGTCAGGCAGGCTCTCGTGCTCCATCAGCTGGCTTGGTGCTCGGGGAGGCCCTCCGCCTCCAGCCAATTAACGGAGACTTTCTGGAGCTGTCTCCTTGCCAGAGAAACACAGCCTCCGCGCCCTGCTCCCTCGCATTTCAGACAGCCCCATGACAGTAGGCTCACCAATTGTAAGTGAGGGGCTGAACCCGCAGAAATTGCTCAATTTGAACAAGAGCGACTGCGGCTGGCCCATGGCCCTGCGTCGGCCATCTTTGTGAATGATGTCAATCTGACCGTTTCTCTGAAGAGAGCCGATTCTCTAACCTAGGGTGATAGCATTCGCTCTCACCCTAGGTTAGAGAATCGGGAGCTTTTTGGACAAAGAGAAGGCCTCGAAGGATGCAGGGACTCTCTGCGTGCTAGGGAAAGGGGGCCCCTGACACCCACGGGACTCAAGTGGTCCCATCCGCATGGGACACGCAGAGCTTCCAGGTGAAGAGAGAAGCTACCAGTGAGTCCTGAGGCCCTGTCTAGCGGGAGCACCGACGTGTGTTTGAGGCAGCAGGCACACAGGAGTCTCTCGAAAATGTGAGTCACGTCAAACCCATCCTCAGGAATCCATATGCTTTTCACCTTAGAGGCCCAGGGCAAAATTGCTGAAGCCAGGCCCGAAAGAATTAGGAGCGTCGCGGTCCATTCGTGTATTCTGAGGGTTTGGGTACCCCCACGCACAGGCTCTGAGAACCATCCTGCCCCGACAATGCATGCAGGTGGAATGAAGGACCAGAAGGCTAAGGATTGGATCATCACGGACGTGCCCCTCCTTCTTTGAGTCACGCCCACAGATATCAAGGGAAATACGCTGAGTACATGACACACGGTCCTCTGTGAGCACAGTTAGGATTTGTTGTGGCCTTGCATGCTCCTCACATCATGAGCAACTCCCAGGTGATATGGAAAGAAAAGAGCAGGCAGGACTCTACTGTATGCTGACATTGTACACGACAGTACACAACAGTGCCTCCAGTGCTCCAAGCAGGTTCTTGGGTCTGGCACTGGAATGATATCTTGACTTGCCAGAAAATGATAGCAATGTCTTTGGGTCAAATGGAAGTCACGTTCGTAGTTCTTTCTAAGATATCCCCGTTGCAGGACAAATATTTAGGGCCATGTGTCACCATTGAGACCTCTTGCATAGTTTTCATTTCATCTCTGAAATTCAGAGGTCACAGCAGTTGAGTATCATAAACACAGGGGGCTGGAAGTCATGGCAGTCACCTATAGTGTCAGCAGAGATAAGAGGATAAACATAGAAAAAAAAAAAAAAAGAGGATGAACATGACATTGCAGCCAGCCTGAGGCTACGTGCTGAATCGCAGGACACCTGCTGGTAGAATTCAAGCCCACCTGGAGGTAGAAAGGACAAAGGGAAGAAGCCGCGGGCTGCGTGGCAAGCGGCAAGTGGCGCAAAGGTTAGGTCTTTTGACTCTGAAACCCCAGGACGCCGGTTCGAGCCTTGGGCCATAAGCAGGCCTGAGACACTAGGGGGCGCTCGTGTGTGCTAGGGCACCTGGTGTGCCCATATCCTGCCGTGTGTCCTTTTAACTCTTCTCGATCTCTCCCTTTCTCTCTCCTAGTTAAATAAGTAAAATACTTGGCCACCCCCCTTGTGTGGGGGTGGGGGGGGCGATGAAAACGTGCTCCACACCGGTTTCTGGAGAGGCAGCGCCTCCTTGGCCAGCACCTGTTCTGTGTACTTCGCAATTTGATTCTGATAGAAGGTAAGCAGATCAATTCCTATTCAAGACAAGTCAAGAAGGAATTCAAGGACCTATGGGAGTGGCATTCAACACACAAGCAAGAGTCCTAGCGCCTCTGTCATTGGGTGGAAAGAAAACAGCGCTCCTGACAAGTCCGGAGTTGCCAGGCTCTCTCTCAAGAAACCTGCACCAGCACCCCTGCACGTTTCAGAAGAAGTGACCCCTCATCATCACCAGTGACAAGGGTAAGTGAGCAGTCCACGGAAGTGGACTGAGACGTTCTCGACGGTTTTCTCATGTCTGTATTTGTTAGATGTTAGGCAGGCTCTCGTGCTCCATCAGCTGGCTTGGTGCTCGGGGAGGCCCTCCGCCTCCAGCCAATTAACGGAGACTTTCTGGAGCTGTCTCCTTGCCAGAGAAACACAGCCTCCGCGCCCTGCTCCCTCGCATTTCAGACAGCCCCATGACAGTAGGCTCACCAATTGTAAGTGAGGGGCTGAACCCGCAGAAATTGCTCAATTTGAACAAGAGCGACTGCGGCTGGCCCATGGCCCTGCGTCGGCCATCTTTGTGAATGATGTCAATCTGACCGTTTCTCTGAAGAGAGCCGATTCTCTAACCTAGGGTGATAGCATTCGCTCTCACCCTAGGTTAGAGAATCGGGAGCTTTTTGGACAAAGAGAAGGCCTCGAGGATGCAGGGACTCTCTGCGTGCTAGGGAAAGGGGGCCCCTGACACCCACGGGACTCAAGTGGTCCCATCCGCATGGGACACGCAGAGCTTCCAGGTGAAGAGAGAAGCTACCAGTGAGTCCTGAGGCCCTGTCTAGCGGGAGCACCGACGTGTGTTTGAGGCAGCAGGCACACAGGAGTCTCTCGAAAATGTGAGTCACGTCAAACCCATCCTCAGGAATCCATATGCTTTTCACCTTAGAGGCCCAGGGCAAAATTGCTGAAGCCAGGCCCGAAAGAATTAGGAGCGTCGCGGTCCATTCGTGTATTCTGAGGGTTTGGGTACCCCCACGCACAGGCTCTGAGAACCATCCTGCCCCGACAATGCATGCAGGTGGAATGAAGGACCAGAAGGCTAAGGATTGGGATCATCACGGACGTGCCCCTCCTTCTTTGAGTCACGCCCACAGATATCAAGGGAAATACGCTGAGTACATGACACACGGTCCTCTGTGAGCACAGTTAGGATTTGTTGTGGCCTTGCATGCTCCTCACATCATGAGCAACTCCCAGGTGATATGGAAAGAAAAGAGCAGGCAGGACTCTACTGTATGCTGACATTGTACACGACAGTACACAACAGTGCCTCCAGTGCTCCAAGCAGGTTCTTGGGTCTGGCACTGGAATGATATCTTGACTTGCCAGAAAATGATAGCAATGTCTTTGGGTCAAATGGAAGTCACGTTCGTAGTTCTTTCTAAGATATCCCCGTTGCAGGACAAATATTTAGGGCCATGTGTCACCATTGAGACCTCTTGCATAGTTTTCATTTCATCTCTGAAATTCAGAGGCCACAGCAGTTGAGTATCATAAACACAGGGGGCTGGAAGTCATGGCAGTCACCTATAGTGTCAGCAGAGATTAGAGGATAAACATAGAAAAAAAAAAAAAAGAGGATGAACATGACATTGCAGCCAGCCTGAGGCTACGTGCTGAATCGCAGGACACCTGCTGGTAGAATTCAAGCCCACCTGGAGGTAGAAAGGACAAAGGGAAGAAGCCGCGGGCTGCGTGGCAAGCGGCAAGTGGCGCAAAGGTTAGGTCTTTTGACTCTGAAACCCCAGGACGCCGGTTCGAGCCTTGGGCCATAAGCAGGCCTGAGACACTAGGGGGCGCTCGTGTGTGCTAGGGCACCTGGTGTGCCCATATCCTGCCGTGTGTCCTTTTAACTCTTCTCGATCTCTCCCTTTCTCTCTCCTAGTTAAAGAAGTAAAATACTTGGCCACCCCCCTTGTGTGGGGGTGGGGGGGGCGATGAAAACGTGCTCCACACCGGTTTCTGGAGAGGCAGCGCCTCCTTGGCCAGCACCTGTTCTGTGTACTTCGCAATTTGATTCTGATAGAAGGTAAGCAGATCAATTCCTATTCAAGACAAGTCAAGAAGGAATTCAAGGACCTATGGGAGTGGCATTCAACACACAAGCAAGAGTCCTAGCGCCTCTGTCATTGGGTGGAAAGAAAACAGCGCTCCTGACAAGTCCCGGAGTTGCCAGGCTCTCTCTCAAGAAACCTGCACCAGCACCCCTGCACGTTTCAGAAGAAGTGACCCCTCATCATCACCAGTGACAAGGGTAAGTGAGCAGTCACGGAAGTGGACTGAGACGTTCTCGACGGTTTTCTCATGTCTGTATTTGTTAGATGTCAGGCAGGCTCTCGTGCTCCATCAGCTGGCTTGGTGCTCGGGGAGGCCCTCCGCCTCCAGCCAATTAACGGAGACTTTCTGGAGCTGTCTCCTTGCCAGAGAAACACAGCCTCCGCGCCCTGCTCCCTCGCATTTCAGACAGCCCCATGACAGTAGGCTCACCAATTGTAAGTGAGGGGCTGAACCCGCAGAAATTGCTCAGTTTGAACAAGAGCGACTGCGGCTGGCCCATGGCCCTGCGTCGGCCATCTTTGTGAATGATGTCAATCTGACCGTTTCTCTGAAGAGAGCCGATTCTCTAACCTAGGGTGATAGCATTCGCTCTCACCCTAGGTTAGAGAATCGGGAGCTTTTTGGACAAAGAGAAGGCCTCGAGATGCAGGGACTCTCTGCGTGCTAGGGAAAGGGGGCCCCTGACACCCACGGGACTCAAGTGGTCCCATCCGCATGGGACACGCAGAGCTTCCAGGTGAAGAGAGAAGCTACCAGTGAGTCCTGAGGCCCTGTCTAGCGGGAGCACCGACGTGTGTTTGAGGCAGCAGGCACACAGGAGTCTCTCGAAAATGTGAGTCACGTCAAACCCATCCTCAGGAATCCATATGCTTTTCACCTTAGAGGCCCAGGGCAAAATTGCTGAAGCCAGGCCCGAAAGAATTAGGAGCGTCGCGGTCCATTCGTGTATTCTGAGGGTTTGGGTACCCCCACGCACAGGCTCTGAGAACCATCCTGCCCCGACAATGCATGCAGGTGGAATGAAGGACCAGAAGGCTAAGGATTGGATCATCACGGACGTGCCCCTCCTTCTTTGAGTCACGCCCACAGATATCAAGGGAAATACGCTGAGTACATGACACACGGTCCTCTGTGAGCACAGTTAGGATTTGTTGTGGCCTTGCATGCTCCTCACATCATGAGCAACTCCCAGGTGATATGGAAAGAAAAGAGCAGGCAGGACTCTACTGTATGCTGACATTGTACACGACAGTACACAACAGTGCCTCCAGTGCTCCAAGCAGGTTCTTGGGTCTGGCACTGGAATGATATCTTGACTTGCCAGAAAATGATAGCAATGTCTTTGGGTCAAATGGAAGTCACGTTCGTAGTTCTTTCTAAGATATCCCCGTTGCAGGACAAATATTTAGGGCCATGTGTCACCATTGAGACCTCTTGCATAGTTTTCATTTCATCTCTGAAATTCAGAGGTCCAGCAGTTGAGTATCATAAACACAGGGGGCTGGAAGTCATGGCAGTCACCTATAGTGTCAGCAGAGATAAGAGGATAAACATAGAAAAAAAAAAAAAAAGAGGAATGAACATGACATTGCAGCCAGCCTGAGGCTACGTGCTGAATCGCAGGACACCTCCTGGTAGAATTTAAGCCCACCTGGAGGTAGAGAAAGGACAAAGGGAAGAAGCCGCGGGCTGCGTGGCAAGCGGCAAAGTGGCATAAAGGTTAGGTCTTTTGACTCTGAAACCCCAGGACGCCGGTTCGAGCCTTGGGCCATAAGCAGGCCTGAGACACAAGGGGGCGCTCGTGTGTGCTAGGGCACCTGGTGAGCCCATATCCTGCCGTGTGTCCTTTTAACTCTTCTCGATCTCTCCCTTTCTCTCTCCTAGGTTAAATAAGTAAAAATACTTGGCCACACCCCCTTGTGTGGGGGTGGGGGGGGGCGATGAAAACGTGCTCCACACCGGTTTCTGGAGAGGCAGCGCCTCCTTGGCCAGCACCTGTTCTGATGTACTTCGCAATTTGATTCTGATAGAAGGTAAGCAGATCAATACCTATTCAAGACAAGTTCAAGAAGGAATTCAAGGACCTATGGGCGTGGCATTCAACACACAAGCAAGAGTCCTAGCGCCTCTGTCATTGGGTGGAAAGAAAAACAGCGCTCCTGACAAGTCCGGAGTTTTGCCAGGCTCTCTCTCAAGAAACCTGCACCAGCACCCCTGCACGTTTCAGAAGAAGTGACCCCTCATCATCACCAGTGACAAGGGTAAGTGAGCAGTCCACGGAAGTGGACTGAGACGTTCTCGACGGTTTTCTCATGTCTGTATTTGTTAGATGTTCAGGCAGGCTCTCGTGCTCCATCAGCTGGCTTGGTGCTCGGGGAGGCCCTCCGCCTCCAGCCAATTAACGGAGACTTTCTGTAGCTGTCTCCTTGCCAGAGAAAACACAGCCCTCCGCGCCCTGCTCCCTCGCATTTCAGACAGCCCCATGACAGTAGGCCTCACCAATTGTAAGTGAGGGGCTGAACCCGCAGAAATTGCTCATTTTGAACCAAGAGCGACTGACGGCTGGCCCCATGGCCATGCGTCGGCCATCTTTGTGAATGATGTCAATCTGACCGTTTCTCTGAAGAGAGCCGATTCTCTAACCTAGGGTGATAGCATTCGCTCTCACCCTTAGGTTAGAGAATCGGGAGCTTTTTTGGACAAAGAGAAGGCCTCGAAGATGCAGGGACTCTCTGCGTGCTAGGGAAAGGGGGCCCCTGACACCCCACGGGACTCAAGTGGTCCCATCCGCATGGGACACGCAGAGCTTCCAGGTGAAGAGAGTAGCTACCAGTGAGTCCTGAGGCCCTGTCTAGCGGGAGCACCGGACGTGTGTTTGAGGGCAGCCAGGCACTCAGGAGTCTCTCGAAAATGTGAGTCACGGTCGAAACCCATCCTCAGGAATCCATATGCTTTTCACCTTAGAGGCCCAGGGCAAAAATTGCTGAAGCCAGGCCCGAAAGAATTAGGAGCGTCGCGGTCCATGCGTGTATTCTGAGGGTTTGGGTACCCCCACGCACAGGCTCTGAGAACCATCCTGCCCCGACAATGCATGCAGGTGGAATGAAGGACCAGAAGGCTAAGGATTGGATCATCACGGACGTGCCCCTCCTTCTTGGAGTCACGCCCACAGATATCAAGGGAAATACGCTGAGTACATGACACACGGTCCTCTGTGAGCACAGTTAGGATTTGTTGTGGCCTTGCATGCTCCTCACATCATGAGCAACTCCAGGTGATATGGAAAGAAAAGAGCAGGCAGGGACTCTACTGTATGCTGACATTGTACACGGACCGTACAACAACAGTGCCTCCAGTGCTCCAAGCAGGTTCTTGGGTCTGGCACTGGAATGATATCTTGACTTGCCAGAAAATGATAGCAATGTCTTTGGGTCAAATGGAAGTCACGTTCGTTAGTTCTTTCTAAAGATATCCCCGTTGCAGGACAAATATTTAGGGCCATGTGTCACATTGAGACCTCTTGCATAGTTTTCATTTCATCTCTGAAATTCAGAGGTCACAGCAGTTGAGTATCATAAACACAGGGGGCTGGAAGTCATGGCAGTCACCTATAGTGTCAGCAGAGATAAGAGGATAAACATAGAAAAAAAAAAAAAAGAGGATGAACATGACATTGCAGCCAGCCTGAGGCTACGTGCTGAATCGCAGGACACCTGCTGGTAGAATTCAAGCCCACCTGGAGGTAGAAAGGACAAAGGGAAGAAGCCGCGGGCTGCGTGGCAAGCGGCAAGTGGCGCAAAGGGTTAGGTCTTTTGACTCTGAAACCCCAGGACGCCGGTTCGAGCCTTTGGGCCATAGCAGGCCTGAGACACAAGGGGGCGCTCGTGTGTGCTAGGGCACCTGGTGTGCCCATATCCTGCCGTGTGTCCTTTTAAACTCTTCTCGATCTCTCCCTTTCTCTCTCCTAGGTTAAATAAGTAAAATACTTGGCCACCCCCCTTGATTTGTGGGGGTGGGGGGGGGGCGATGAAAACGCTGCGCCACACCGGTTTCTGGAGAGGCAAGCGCCTCCTTGGCCAGCACCTGTTCTGTGTACTTCGCAATTTGATTCTGATAGAAGGTAAGCAGATCAATTCCTATTCAGACAAGTCAAGAAGGAATTCAAGGACCTAATGGGAGTGGCATTCAACACACAAGCAAGAGTCCTAGCGCCTCTGTCCATTGGGGTGGAAAGAAAACAGCGCTCCTGACAAGTCCCGGAGTTGCCAGGCTCCTCTCTCAAGAAACCCTGCACCAGCACCCCTGCACGTTTTCAAGAAGAAGTGACCCCTCATCATCACCAGTGACAAGGGTAAGTGAGCAGTCACGGAAGTGGACTGAGACGTTCTCGACGGTTTTTCTCATGTCTGTATTTGTTAGATGTTAGGCAGGCCTCTCGTGCCTCCATCAGCTGGCTTGGTGCTCCGGGGAGGCCCCTCCGCCTCCAGCCAATTAACGGAGACTTTCTGGAGCTGTCCTCCTATGCCCAGAGAAACACAGCCTCCGCGCCCTGCTCCCTCGCATTTCAGACAGCCCCCAATGACAGTAGGCCTCACCAATTGTAAGTGAGGGGCTAGAACACGCAGAAATTGCTCAGTTTGAACAAGAGCGGACTGCGGCTGGCCAATGGCCCACTGCGTCGGGCCATCTTTGTGAATGATGTCAATCTGACCGTTTCTCTTAAGAGTAGCCGATTCTCTAACCTAGGGTTGATAGCAATTCGCTCTCACCCTAGGTTAGAGAATCGGAGCTTTTTGGACAAAGAGAAGGCCTCGGAGGATGCAGGGACTCTCTGCGTGCTAGGGAAAGGGGGCCCCTGACACCCACGGGACCTCAAGTGGTCCCCATCCGCATGGGACACGCAGAGCTTCCAGGTGAAGAGAGAAGCTACCAGTGAGCTCCTGAGGCCCCTGTCTAGCGGGAGCACCGACGTGTGTTTGAGGCAGCAGGCCACAAGGAGTCTCTCGAAAATGTGAGTCACGTTTCAAACCCATCACTCAGGAATCCATATGCTTTTCACCTTAGAGGCCCAGGGCATAATTGCATGAAGCCAAGGCCCGAAAGAATTAGGAGCGCGCGTCCATTCCGTGTATTCTGAGGGTTTTGGGTACCCCCACGACAGGCTGCTGAGATCCATCCTGCCCCCCCGACATTGCCTTGCAGGTGATATGAAAGGACCTGAAGGCCTATGTATTTGATCATCACGGACGTAGCCCCTCCATCTATAGGGAGTCACGCCCACAGATATCAAGGGAAATACGCTGAGTACATGACACACACGGTCCTCTGTGGAGCACAGTTAGGATTTGTTGTGGCCTTGCATGCTCCTCACTTCATGAGCAACTCCCAGGTGATATTGAAAGAAAAGAGCAGGCAGGACTCTACTGTATGCTGACATTGTACACGACCGTACACAACAGTGCCTCCAGTGCTCCAAGCAGGTTCTTGGGTCTGGCACTGGAATGATATCTTGACTTGCCAGAAAATGATAGCAATGTCTATGGGTCAAATGGAAGTCACGTTCGTAGTTCTTCTAAGATATCCCGTTGCAGGACAAATATTTAGGGCCATGTGTCACCATTGAGACCTCTTGCATAGTTTTTCATTTCATCTCTGAAATTCAGAGGCCACAGCAGTTGAGTATCATAAACACAGGGGGCTGGAAGTCATGGCAGTCACCTATAGTGTCAGCAGAGATAAGAGGATAAACATAGAAAAAAAAAAAAAAAGAGGATGAACAGACATTGCAGCCAGCCTGAGGCTACGTGCTGAATCGCAGGACACCTGCTGGTAGAATTCAAGCCCACCTGGAGGTAGAAAGGACAAAGGGAAGAAGCCGCGGGCTGCGTGGCAAGCGGCAAGTGGCACAAAGGTTAGGTCTTTTGACTCTGAAACCCCAGGACGCCGGTTCGAGCCTGGGGCCATAAGCAGGCCTGAGACACAAGGGGGCGCTCGTGTGTGCTAGGGCACCTGGTGTGCCCATATCCTGCCGTGTGTCCTTTTAACTCTTCTCGATCTCTCCCTTTCTCTCTCCTAGTTAAAGAAGTAAAATACTTGGCCACCCCCCTTGTGTGGGGGTGGGGGGGGCGATGAAAACGTGCTCCACACCGGTTTCTGGAGAGGCAGCGCCTCCTTGGCCAGCACCTGTTCTGTGTACTTCGCAATTTGATTCTGATAGAAGGTAAGCAGATCAATTCACTATTCAAGACAAGTCAAGAAGGAATTCAAGGACCTATGGGAGTGGCATTCAACACACAAGCAAGAGTCCTAGCGCCTCTGTCATTGGGTGGAAAGAAAACAGCGCTCCTGACAAGTCCCGGAGTTGCCAGGCCTCTCTCTCAAGAAACCTGCTCCAGCACCCCTGCACGCTTTCAGAAGAAGTGGACCCCTCATCATCACCAGTGACAAGGGTAAGTGAGCAGTCCACGGAAGTGGACTGAGACGTTCTCTATCGGTTTTTCTCATGTCTGTATTTGTTAGATGTTAGGCAAGGATCTCGTGCTCCATCAGCTGGCTTGGTGCTCGGGGAGGCCCCTCCGCCTCCAGCCAATTACGGCGACTTTCTGGAGCTGTCTCCTTCCCAGAGAAACACAGCCTCCGCGCCCTGTTCCCTCGCATTTCAGACAGCCCATGACAGTAGGCTCACCAATTGTAAGTGAGGGGCTGAACCCGCAGAAATTGCTCAATTTGAACAATGAGCGACTGCCGGCTGGCCCATGGCCTATGCGTCGGCCATCTTTGTGAATGATGTCAATCTGACCGTTTCTCTGAAGAGAGCCGATTCTCTAACCTAGGGTGATAGCATTCGCTCTCACCCTAGGTTAGAGTATCGGGAGCTTTTTGGACAAAGAGAAGGCCTCGAGGATGCCAGGGACTCTCTGCGTGCTAGGGAAAGGGGGCCCCTGACACCCACGGGACACAAGTGGTCCCATCCGCATGGGACACGCAGAGCTTCCAGGTGAAGAGAGAAGCTACCAGTGAGTCCTGAGGCCCTGTCTAGCGGGAGCACCGACGTGTGTTTTGAGGCAGCAGGCACACAGGAGTCTCTCGAAAATGTGAGGTCACGTCAAACCCATCCTCAGGATCCATATGCTTTTCACCTTAGAGGCCCAGGGCAAAATTGCTGAAGCAGGCCCGAAAGAATTAGGAGCGTCGCGGTCCATTCGTGTATATCTGAGGGTTTGGGTACCCCCTTCGCACAGGCTCTGAGAACCATCCTGCCCGACAATGCATGCAGGTGGAATGAAGGACCAGAAGGCTAAGGATTGGATCATCACGGACGTGCCCCTCCTTCTTTGAGTCACGCCCACAGATATCAAGGGAAATACGCTGAGTACAAGACACTACGGTCCTCTGTGAGCACAGTTAGGATTTGTTGTGGCCTTGCATGCTCCTCACATCATGAGCAACCCCAGGTGATATGGAAAGAAAAGAGCAGGCAGGACTCTACTGTATGCTGACATTGTACACGACAGATACACAACAGTGCCTCCAGTGCTCCAAGCAGGTTCTTGGGTCTGGCACTGGAATGATATCTTGACTTGCCAGAAAATATAGCAATGTCTTTGGGTCAAATGGAAGACCACGTTCGTATTTCTTTCTAAGAATATCCCCGTTGCAGGACAATATATATAGGGCCATGCGTCCACCTTTGAGGACCTCTTGCATAGTTATTAATTCAACTCTGAAATTCAGAAGGTCCACAGCAGTTAGTATCATCAACACAGTGGGGCTGACAGTCATGGGCGTCACCTAAAGTGTCAGCAGGATATAAGAGGAATAAACATAGAAAAAAAAAAAAAGAGGTATGAACATGACATTGCATGCCAGCCTGAGGCTAGCTTGCTGAAATCGCAGGACACCTGCTGGTAGAATTCAACCCCTCCTGGAGGTAGAAAGGACAAAGGGAAGAAGCCGCGGGTCTGCGTGGCAAACGGCAAGTTGGCGCAAACGGTTAGGTCTTTTGACCTCTGAAACCCCAGGACGCAGGTTCGAGCCTTGGGCCCATAAGCAAGGCCTGAGACACAAGGTGGGCGCTCGTGTGTGCTAGGGGCACCTGGTGTGCCCATATCCTGCCGTGTGTCCTCTTTAACTCTTCTCGATCTCTCCCTTTCTCTCTCCTAGTTAAATAAGTAAAATACTTGGCCACCCCCCTTGTGTGGGGGTGGGGGAGCGATGAAAACGTGCTCCACACCGGTTTCTGGAGAGGCAGCGCCTCCTTGGCCAGCACCTGTTCTGTGTACTTCGCAATTTGTTCTGATAGAAGGTAAGCAGATCAATTCCTATTCAAGACAAGGTCAAGAAGGGAATTCAAGGACCTATGGGAGTGGCATTCCAACACACAAGCCCAAGAGTACCTAGCGCCTCTGTCATTGGGTGAAAGAAAACAGCGCTCCTGACAAGTCCCGGAGTTGCCAGGCTCTCTCTCAAGAAACCTTGCACCAAGCACCCCCTGCACGTTCTCAGAAGAAGTGACCCCTCATCATCACCAGTGACAAGGGTAAGTGAGCAGTCCACGGAAGTGGACTGAGACGTTCTCGACGGGTTTTTCTCATGTCTGTATTTGTTAGATTTCAGGCAGGCTCTCGTGCTCCATCAGCTGGCTTGGTGCTCGGGGAGGCCCTCCGCCTCCAGCCAATTAACGGAGACTTTCTGGAGCTGTCTCCTTGCAGGGGAAACACAGCCTCCACGCCCTGCTCCCTCGCATTTCAGACAGCCCCATGACAGTAGGCTCACCAATTGTAAGTGAGGGGCTGAACCCGCAGAAATTGCTCAGTTTGAACAAGAGCGACTGCGGCTGGCCCATGGCCCTGCGTCGGCCATCTTTGTGAATGATGTCAATCTGACCGTTTCTCTGAAGAGAGCCGATTCTCTAACCTAGGGTGATAGCATTCGCTCTCACCCCTGGGTTAGAGAATCGGGAGCTTTTTGGACAAAGAGAAGGCCTCGAGGATGCAGGGACTCTCTGCGTGCTAGGGAAAGGGGGCCCCTGACACCCACGGGACTCAAGTGGTCCCATCCGCATGGGACACGCAGAGCTTCCAGGTGAAGAGAGAAGCTACCAGTGAGTCCTGAGGCCCTGTCTAGCGGGAGCACCGACGTGTGTTTGAGGCAGCAGGCACACAGGAGTCTCTCGAAAATGTGAGGTCTCGTCAAACCCATCCTCAGGAATCCATATGCTTTTCACCTTAGAGGCCCAAGGGCAAAATTGCTGAAGCCAGGCCCGAAAGAATTAGGAGCGTCGCGGTCCATTCGTGTATTCTGAGGGTTTGGGTACCCCCACGCACAGGCTCTGAGAACCATCCTGCCCCGACAATGCATGCAGGTGGAATGAAGGACCAGAAGGCTAAGGATTGGATCATCACGGACGTGCCCCTCCTTCTTTGAGTCACGCCCACAGATATCAAGGGAAATACGCTGAGTACATGACACACGGTCCTCTGTGAGCACAGTTAGGATTTGTTGTGGCCTTGCATGCTCCTCACATCATGAGCAACTCCCAAGGTGATATGGAAAGAAAAGAGCAGGCAGGACTCTACTGTATGCTGACATTGTACACGACAGTACACAACAGTGCCTCCAGTGCTCCAAGCAGGTTCTTGGGTCTGGCACTGGAATGATATCTTGACTTGCCAGAAAATGATAGCAATGTCTTTGGGTCAAATGGAAGTCACGTTCGTAGTTCTTTCCAAGATATCCCCGTTGCAGGACAAATATTTAGGGCCATGTGTCACCATTGAGACATCTTGCATAGTTTTCATTTCATCTCTGAAATTCAGAGGTCACAGCAGTTGAGTATCATAAACACAGGGGGCTGGAAGTCATGGCAGTCACCTATAGTGTCAGCAGAGATAAGAGGATAAACATAGAAAAAAAATAAAAAAAGAGGATGAACATGACATTGCAGCCAGCCTGAGGCTAACGTGCTGAATCGCAGGACACCCTGCTGTAGAAATTCAAGCCCACCTGAAGTAGAAAGGACAAAGGGGAAGAAGCCGCGGGCTGCGTGGCAAGCGGCATGTGGCGCAAAGGTTAGGTCTTTTGACTCTGAAACCCCAGGACGCCGGTTCGAGCCTTGGGCCATAAGCAGGCCTGAGACACAAGGGGGCGCTCGTGTGTGCTAGGGCACCTGTGTGCCCATATCCTGCCGTGTGTCCTTTTAACTCTTCTCGATCTCTCCCTTTCTCTCTCCTAGTTAAATAAGTAAAATACTTGGCCACCCCCCTTGTGTGGGGGTGGGGGGGGGGCGATGAAAACGTGCTCCACACCGGTTTCTGGTGAGGCAGCGCCTCCTTGGCCAGCACCTGTTCTGTGTACTTCGCATTTTGATTCTGATAGAAGGTAAGCAGATCAATTCCTATTCAAGACAAGTCAAGAAGGAATTCAAGGACTATGGGAGTGGGCATTCAACACACAAGCAAGAGTCCTAGCGCCTCTGTCATTGGGTGGAAAGAAGGCAGCGCCTCCTGACAAGTCCGGAGTTGCCAGGCTCTCTCTCAAGAAACCTGCACCCAGCACCCACTGCACGTTTCAGAAGAAGTGACCCCTCATACATCACCAGTGACTAAGGGTAAAGTGAGCAGTCCACTGAAGCTGGACTGAGACGTTTCTCGACGAGTTTTCTCATGTCTGTACTTTTGTTAGATGTCAGGTAGGCTCTCCGTGCTCCATCACGCTGGCTCTGTACGCAGCGGTGGAGCGCCCTCCTGCCTACAGCCAATTAACGGAGACTTTCTGGAGCTGTCTCCTTGCCAGAGAAACACAGCCTCCGCGCCCTGCTCCCCTCGCATTTTCATGACAGCCCCATGACAGTAGGCTCACCATGTAAGTGAGGGCTGAACCGCAGAATTGCCTCAATTTAGAAACAAGAGCCGACTGCGGCCTGCCCATCGGCCCTGCGTCGGCCCATGCTTCTGTGAATGATGTCCAAGTCTGACCGTTTCTCTGAAGAGAGCCGATTCCTCTAACCTACGGGATGATCGCGATTCGCTCTCACCCTAGTTAAGAATCGGGCAGCTTTTTGTGACCAACATGAGAACGGCCACGAAGATGGCAGGGACTCTCTGCGTGCTAGGGAAAGGGGGCCCCTGACACCCACGGGACTCAAGTGGTCCCATCCGCATGGGACACGCAGAGCTTCCAGGTGAAGAGAGAAGCTACCAGTGAGTCCTGAGGCCCTGTCTTGCGGGAGCACCGACGTGTGTTTGAGGCAGCAGGCACACAGGAGTCTCTCGAAAATGGGAGTCACGTCAAACCCATCCTCAGGAATCCATATGCTTTTCACCTTAGAGGCCAGGGCAAAATTGCTGAAGCCAGGCCCGAAAGAATTAGGAGCGTCGCGGTCCATTCGTGTATTCTGAGGGTTTGGGTACCCCCACGCACAGGCTCTGAGAACCATCCTGCCCCGACATGCATGCAGGTGGAAATGAAGGACCAGAAGGCTAAGGATTGGATCATCACGGACGTGCCCCTCCTTCTTTGAGTCACGCCCACAGATATCAAGGGAAATACGCTGAGTACATGACACACGGTCCTCTGTGAGCACAGTTAGGATTTGTTGTGGCCTTGCATGCTCCTCACATCATGAGCAACTCCCAGGTGATATGGAAAGAAAAGAGCAGGCAGGACTCTACTGTATGCTGACATTGTACACGACAGTACACAACAGTGCCTCCAGTGCTCCAAGCAGGTTCGTGGGTCTGGCACTGGAATGATATCTTGACTTGCCAGAAAATGATAGCAATGTCTTTGGGTCAAATGGAAGTCACGTTCGTAGTTCTTTCTAAGATATCCCCGTTGCAGGACAAATATTTAGGGCCATGTGTCACCATTGAGAACTCTTGCATAGTTTTCATTTCATCTCTGAAATTCAGAGGTCACAGCAGTTGAGTATCATAAACACAGGGGGCTGGAAGTCATGGCAGTCAACCTATAGTGTCAGCAGAGATAAGAGGGATAAACATAGAAAAAAAAAAAAAGAGGTATGACATGAACATTGCAGCCAGCCTGAGGCTACGTGCTGAATCGCAGGACACCTGATGGTAGAATTCAAGCCCACCTGGAGGTAGAAAGGACAAAAGGGAAGAAGCCGCGGGCTGCGTGGCAAGCCGGGCAAGTGGCGCAAAGGTTAGGTCTTTTGACTCTGAAACCCCCAGGACGCCGGTTCGAGCCTTGGGCCATAAGCAGGCCCTGAGACACAAGGGGGCGCTCGTGTGTGCTAGGGCACCTGGTGTGCCCATATCCTGCCGTGTGTACTTTTAACTCCTTCTCGATCTCTCCCTTTCTCTCTCCTACGTTAAATAAGTAAAATACTTGGCCACCCCCCTTGTGTGGGGGTGGGGGGGGCGATGAAAACGTGACTCCACACCGGTTTCTGGTGAGGGCAGCGCCTCCTTGGCAGCACATGTTCTGTGTATTCGCAATTTGATTCTGATAGAAGGTAAGCAGATCCTAATTCCCTATTCAAGACAAGTCAAGAAGGAATTCAAGGACCTATGGGAGTGGCATTCAACACCACAAGCAAGGTTCCTAGCGCCTCTGTCATTGGGTGGAAAGAAAACAGCGCCTCATGACAAGGTCCCGGAGTTGCCAGGCTCCTCTCTCAAGAAACCTGCACCAGCACCCCTGCACGGTATTCAGAAAGTGACCCCTCATCATCACCCAGTGACCCAAGGGTAAGTGAGCAGTCCACGGAAGTGGACTGAGACCGTTCTCGACGGTTTTTCTCATGTCTGTATTTGTTCAGAGTGTAGGCAGCTCTCGTGCTCCATCAGCTGCTTTGTGCGTCGGGGAGGGCCCTCCTCCACTCCAGCCAATCTAACGGAGACCTTTCCAGAGCTGTCTCCTTGCCAGAGAAAACACAGCGTACCGCGCCCTGCTCCCTCGCATATTCAGACAGCCCATGACAGTCAGGCTCACCAATTGAAAGTGAGGGGCTGAACACCGCAGAAATTGCTCAATTTGAACAAGAAGCGACTGAGGCTGGCCCATGGCCCTGCGTCGGCCATCTTTGTGAATGATGTCAATCTGACCGTTTCTCTGACGAGAGCCGATTCTCTAACCTAGGGTGATAGCATTCGCTCTCACCCTAGGTTAGAGAATCAGGGAGATTTTTGGACAAAGAGAAGGCCTCGAAGATGAAGGGACTCTCGCGTGCTAGGGAAAGGGGCCCTCTGACACCCACGGGGACTCAAGTGGTCCCATCCGCAATGGATACGCAGAGCTTCCAGGTGAAGAGAGAAGCTACCAGTGAGTCCTGAGGCCCTGTCTTGCGGGAGCACCGACGTGTTTTTGAGGCAGCAGGCACACAGGGGAGTCTCTCCGAAAATGTGATGTCACGTCAAACCCATCCTCAGGAATCCATATGCTTTTCACCTTAGAGGCCCAGGGCAAAATTGCTGAAGCAGGCCCGAAAGAATTAGGAGCGTCTGCGGTCCATTCGTGTATTCTGAGGGTTTGGGTACCCCCCACGCACAGGCTCTGAGAACCATCCTGCCCGACAATGCATGCAGGTGGAATGAAGGACCAGAAGGCTAGGATGGATCATCACGGACGTGCCCCTCCTTCTTGAGTCACGCCCACAGATATCAAGGGAAATACGCTGAGTACATGACACACGGTCCTCTGTGAGCACAGTTAGGATTTGTTGTGGCCTTGCATGCTCCTCACATCATGAGCAACTCCCAGGTGATATGGAAAGAAAAGAGCAGGCAGGACTCACTGTATGCTGACATTGTACACGACAGTACACAACAGTGCCTCCAGTGCTCCAAGCAGGTTCTTGGGTCTGGCACTGGAATGATATCTTGACTTGCCAGAAAATGATAGCAATGTCTTTGGGTCAAATGGAAGTCACGTTCGTAGTTCTTTCTAAGATATCCCCGTTGCAGGACAAATATTTAGGGCCATGTGTCACCATTGAGACCTCTTGCATAGTTTTCATTTCATCTCTGAAATTCAGAGGTCACAGCAGTTGAGTATCATAAACACAGGGGGCTGGAAGTCATGGCAGTCACCTATAGTGTCAGCAGAGATAAGAGGATAAACATAGAAAAAAAAAAAAGAGGATGAACATGACATTGCAGCCAGCCTGAGGCTACGTGCTGAATCGCAGGACACCTGCTGGTAGAATTCAAGCCCACCTGGAGGTAGAAAGGACAAAGGGAAGAAGCCGCGGGCTGCGTGGCAAGCGGCAAGTGGCGCAAAGGTTAGGTCTTTTGACTCTGAAACCCCAGGACGCCGGTTCGAGCCTTGGGCCATAAGCAGGCCTGAGACACAAGGGGGCGCTCGTGTGTGCTAGGGCACTGGTGTGCCCATATCCTGCCGTGTGTCCTTTTAACTCTTCTCGATCTCTCCCTTTCTCTCTCCTAGTTAAATAAGTAAAATACTTGGCCACCCCCCTTGTGTGGGGGTGGGGGGGGGCGATGAAAACGTGCTCCACACCGGTTTCTGGAGAGGCAGCGCCTCCTGGCCAGCACCTGTTCTGTGTACTTCGCAATTTGATTCTGATAGAAGGTAAGAGATCAATTCCTATTCAAGACAAGTCAAGAAGGAATTCAAGGACCTATGGGAGTGGCATTCAACACACAAGCAAGAGTCCTAGCGCCTCTGTCATTGGGTGGAAAGAAAACAGCGCTCCTGACAAGTCCCGGAGTTGCCAGGCTCTCTCTCAAGAACCCTGCACCAGCACCCCTGCACGTTTCAGAAGAAGTGACCCCTCATCATCACCAGTGACAAGGGTAAGTGAGCAGTCCACGGAAGTGGACTGAGACGTTCTCGACGGTTTCTCATGTCTGTATTTGTTAGATGTCAGGCAGGCTCTCGTGCTCCATCAGCTGGCTTGGTGCTCGGGGAGGCCCTCCGCCTCCAAGCCAATTAACGGAGACTTTCTGGAGCTGTCTCCTTGCCAGAGAAACACAGCCTCCGCGCCCTGCTCCCTCGCATTTCAGACAGCCCCATGACAGTAGGCTCACCAATTGTAAGTGAGGGGCTGAACCCGCAGAAATTGCTCAATTTGAACAAGAGCGACTGCGGCTGGCCCATGGCCCTGCGTCGGCCATCTTTGTGAATGATGTCAATCTGACCGTTTCTCTGAAGAGAGCCGATTCTCTAACCTAGGGTGATAGCATTCGCTCTCAACCCTAGGTTAGAGAATCGGGAGCTTTTTGGACAAAGAGAAGGCTCGAAGATGCAGGGACTCTCTGCGTGCTAGGGAAAGGGGGCCCCTGACACCCACGGGACTCAAGTCGGTCCCATCCGCATGGGACAACGCAGAGCTTCCAGGTGAAGATGAGAAGCTACCAGTGAGTTCCTGAGGCCCTGTCTAGCGGGAGCAACCGACGTGTGTTTAGAGGCCGCAGGCACACAGGAGTCTCTCGAAAATGTGAGTCACGTCAAACCCATCCTCAGGAACTTCCATATGCTTTTAGACTTAGAGGCCCAGGGCAAAATTGCTGAAGCGAGGCCCGAACGAATTAGGCGTCGCGGTCCATTCGTGTATTCTGAGGGTTTGGGTACCCCCACGCACAGGCTCTGAGAACCATCCTGCCCCGACAATGCATGCAGGTGGAATGAAGGCCAGAAGGCTAAGGATTGGATCATCACGGACGTGCCCCTCCTTCTTTGAGTCACGCCACAGATATCAAGGGAAATACGCTGAGTACATGACACCACGGTCCTCTGTGAGCACAGTTAGGATTTGTTGTGGCCTTGCATGCTCCTCACATCATGAGCAACTCCCAGGTGATATGGAAAGAAAAGAGCAGGCAGGACTCTACTGTATGCTGACATTGTACACGACAGTACACAACAGTGCCTCCAGTGCCCAAGCAGGTTCTTGGGTCTGGCACTGGAATGATATCTTGACTTGCCAGAAAATGATAGCAATGTCTTTGGGTCAAATGGAAGTCTACGCTTCGTAGTTCTTTCTAAGATATCCCCGTTGCAGGACAAATATTTAGGGCCATGTGTCACCATTGAGACCTCTTGCATAGTTTTCATTTCATCTCTGAAATTCAGAGGTCACAGCAGTTGAGTATCATAAACACGTGGGCTGGAAGTCAATGGCAGTCACCTATAGTGTCAGCAGAGATAAGAGAATAAACATAGAAAAAAAAAAAATAAAGAGGCATGAACATGACATTGCAGCCAGCCTGAGGTACGTGCTGATCGCAGGACACCTGCTGGTAGAATTCAAGCCCACCTGGAGGTAGAAAGGACAAAGGGAATGAAGCCCGGGCTGCTGTGGCAAGCGGCAAGTGGCGCAAAGGTTACGGTCTTTTGACTCTGAAAACCCAGGACGCCGGTTCGAGCCTTGGGCCATAAGCAGGCCTGAGAACACAAGGGGGCGCTCGTGTGTGCTAGGGCACCTGGTGTGCCCCATATCCTGCCCGTTGTGTCCTTTTAACTCTTCTCGATCTCTCCCTTTCTCTCTCCTAGTTAAATAAGTAAAAATACTTTGGCCACCCCCCTTGTGTGGGGGTGGGGGGGGCGATGAAAACGTGCTCCACACCGGTTTCTGGAGAGGCAGCGCCTCTCTTGGCCAGCACCTGTTCTGTGTACTCGCAATTTGATTCTGAAGAAGGTAAGCAGATCAATTCCTATTCAAGACAAGTCAAGAAGGAATTCAGGGACCTATGGGAGTGGCATTCAACACACAAGCAAGAGTCCTAGCGCCTCTTGTCATTGGGTGGAAAGAAAACAGCGCTCCTGACAAGTCCCGGAGTTGCCAGGCTCTCTCTCAAGAAACCTGCACCAGCACCCCTGCACGTTTCAGAAGAAGTGACCCCTCATCATCACCAGTGACAAGGGTAAGTGAGCAGTCCCGGAAGTGGACTGAGACGTTCTCGACGGTTTTCTCATGTCGGTATTTGTTAGATGTCAGGCAGGCTCTCGTGCTCCATCAGCTGGCTTGGTGCTCGGGGAGGCCCTCGCCTCCAGCCAATTAACGGAGACTTTCTGGAGCTGTCTCCTTGCCAGAGAAACACAGCCTCCGCGCCCTGCTCCCTCGCATTTCAACAGCCCCATGACAGTAGGCTCACCAATTGTAAGTGAGGGGCTGAAACCCGCAGAAATTGCTCAATTGAACAAGAGCGACTGCGGCTGGCCCATGCCCTGCGTCGCCCATCTTTGTGAATGATGTCAATCTGACCGTTTCTCTGAAGAGAGCCGATTCACTAACCTAGGGTGATAGCATTCGCTCTCACCCTAGGTTAGAGAATCGGGAGCTTTTTGGACAAAGAGAAGGCCTCGAAGATGCAGGGACTCTCTGCGTGCTAGGGAAAGGGGGCCCCTGACACCCACGGGACTCAAGTGGTCCCACTCCGCATGGGACACGACAGAGCTTCCAGGTGAAGAAGAGAAGCTACCAGTGAGTCCTGAGGCCCTGTCTAGCGGGAGCACCGACGTGTGTTTGAGGCAGCAGGCACACAGGAGTCTCTCGAAAATGTGAGTCACGTCAAACCCATCCTCAGGAATCCATATGCTTTTCACCTTAGAGGCCCAGGGCAAAATTGCTGAAGCCAGGCCCGAAAGAATTAGGAGCGTCGCGGTCCATTCGTGTATTCTGAGGGTTTGGGTACCCCCACGCACAGGCTCTGAGAACCATCCTGCCCCGACAATGCATGCAGGTGGAATGAAGGACCAGAAGGCTAAGGATTGGATCATCACGGACGTGCCCCTCCTTCTTTGAGTCACGCCCACAGATATCAAGGGAAATACGCTGAGTACATGACACACGGTCCTCTGTGAGCACAGTTAGGATTTGTTGTGGCCTTGCATGCTCCTCACATCATGAGCAACTCCCAGGTGATATGGAAAGAAAAGAGCAGGCAGGACTCTACTGTATGCTGACATTGTACACGACAGTACACAACAGTGCCTCCAGTGCTCCAAGCAGGTTCTTGGGTCTGGCACTGGAATGATATCTTGACTTGCCAGAAAATGATAGCAATGTCTTTGGGTCAAATGGAAGTCACGTTCGTAGTTCTTTCTAAGATATCCCCGTTGCAGGACAAATATTTAGGGCCATGTGTCACCATTGAGACCTCTTGCATAGTTTTCATTTCATCTCTGAAATTCAGAGGTCACAGCAGTTGAGTATCATAAACACAGGGGGCTGGAAGTCATGGCAGTCACCTATAGTGTCAGCAGAGATAAGAGATAAACATAGAAAAAAAAAAAAAAAAACGAGGATGAACATGACATTGCAGCCAGCCTGAGGCTACGTGCTGAATCGCAGGACACCTGCTGGTAGAATTCAAGCCCACCTGGAGGTAGAAAGGACAAAGGGAAGAAGCCGCGGGCCTGCGTGGCAAGCGGCAATGTGGCCGCAAAGGTTAGGTCTTTTGACTCTGAAACCCCAGGACGCCGGTTCGAGCCTTGGGCCATAAGCAGGCTCTGAGAGCACAAGGGGGGCGCTCGTGTGTGCTAGGGCACCTGGTGTGACCCATATCCTGCCGATGTGTCCTTTTAAACTCTTCTCGATCTCTCCCTTTCTCTCTCCTAGTTAAATAAGTAAAATACTTGGCCACCCCCCCTTGTGTGGGGGTTGGGCGGGGGCGATGAAAACGTGCTCCACACCGGTTTCTGGAGAGGCAGCGCCTCCTTGGCCAGCCACCTGTTCTGTGTACTTCGCAATTTGATTCTGATAGAAGGTAAGCAGATCAATTCCTATTCAAGACAAGTCAAGAAGGAATTCAAGGACCTATGGAAGTGGCATTCAACACACAAGCAAGAGTCCTAGCGCCTCTGTCATTGGGTGGAAAGAAAACAGCGCTCCTGACAAGTCCCGAGTTGCCAGGCTCCTCTCTGAAAGAAACCTGCACCAGCACCCCTGCACGTTTCAGAAGAAGTGACCCCTCATCATCACCAGTGACAAGGGTAAGTGAGCAGTCCACGGAAGTGGACTGAGACGTTCTCGACGGTTTTCTCATGTCTGTATTTGTTAGTAGGTCAGGCAGGCTCTCGTGCTCCATCAGCTCGGCTTGGTGCTCTGGGGAGGCCCTCCCGCCTCCAGCCAATTAACGGAGACTTTCTGGAGCTGTCTCCTTGCCAGACGTAAACACAGCCTCCGCGCACCTGCTCCCTCGCATTTCAGACAGCCCCCCATGACAGTAGGCTCACCAATTGTAAGTGAGGGGCTGAACCCGCAGCAAATTGCTCAATTTGAACAAGAGCGACTGCCGGCTAGGCCCATTGCCCTGCGTCGGCCATCTTTGTGAATGATGTCAATCTGACCGTTTCTCTGAAGAGAGCCGATTCTCTAACCTAGGGTGATAGCATTCGCTCTCACCCTAGGTTAGAGAATCGGGAGCTTTTAGTCAAAGAGAAGGTCCTCGAAGATGCAGGGACTCTCTGCAGTGCTAGGGAAAGGGGGCCCCCTGACACCCACACGGGACTCAAGTGGTCCCATCCGCATGGGACACGCCAGAGCTTCCAGGATGAAGAGAGAAGCTACCCAGCTGAGTCCTGAGGCCATGTCTAGCGGCGAGCACCCGAAGTGTAGTTTGAGGCAGGCAGGCCACCAGGAGTCTCTCGAAATGAAGACGTCACTGTCAAAACCACATCCTCAGGAATCCACTATGCTTTTCACCCTTAGAGGACCAGGGGCACAAAATTGCTGAAGCCAGTGCCGAAAGAATTAGGAGCGTAGCCGGTCCTTTCGTGTGTTCTGAGGCTTTTGGGGTACCCCCACGCCACAGGCTCTGAGAACCATCCTGCCCCGACAATGAAATGCAGGTGGAAATGACTTTTAGGACCAGAAGGCTAAGGATTGGATCTTCACGGATGTGCCATCCTTCTTTGAGCACGCCACAGATATCAAGGGAATTTCGCCTGATACAATGACACTACTGGGCCTCTTGTGAGCACATTAGGATTTGTTGTGGCCTTGCATGCTTCCTCACATCATGAGCTAAATCCAGGTGATATGGAAAGAAAAGGAGCATGCAGGACTCTACTGTATGCTGACATTGTACACAGACAGTACACAACAGTGCCTCCAGTGCTCCAAGCAGGCTTCTTGGGTTCTGGCCCACTGGAATGATATCTTGACTTGGCCAGAAAATGATAGCAATGTCTTTGGGTCAAATGGAAGTCACGTTCGTAGTTTCTTTCTAAGATATCCCCGTTGCAGGACAAATAATTTAGGGCCATTGTCACCATTGTGACCTCTTTGCATAGTTTTCATTTCATCTCTGAAATTCAGAGGGTCACAGCAGTTGAGTATCATAAACACAGGGGGCTGGAAGATCATTGGCAGTCAACTATAGTGTCATGCAGAGATACTGAGGATAAACATAGAAAAAAAAAAAGAGGATGGAACATGACTTGCAGCCAGCCTTGAGGCTACGTGCTAGTATCGTAAGGACAACCTGCTTGGATGATTTCAAGCCACCCTGGAGGTAGAAAGGTCAAAATGGGAAGAAGCGCGCGGCTGCGTGGCAAGCGGCAAGTGGCGCAAAGGTTAGGTCTTTTGACTCTGAAACCCCAGGACGCCGGTTCGAGCCTTGGGCCATAAGCAGGCCTGAGACACAAGGGGGGCGCTCGTGTGTGCTAGGGCACCTGGTGTCCAATATCCTGCCGTGTGTCCTTTTAACTCTTCTCGATCTCTCCCTTTCTCTCTCCTAGTTAAATAAGTAAAATACTTGGCCCCCCCCTTGTGTGGGGGTGGGGGGGGGGCGATGAAAACGTGCTCCACACCGGTTTCTGGAGAGGCAGCGCCTCCTTGGCCAGCACCTGTTCTGTGTACTTCGCAATTTGATTCTGATAGAAGGTAAGCAGATCAATTCCTATTCAAGACAAGTCAAGAAGGAATTCAAGGACCTATGGGAGTGGCATTCAACACACAAATCAGAGTCCTAGCGCCTCTGTCATTGGGTGGAAAGAAAACAGCGCTCCTGACAAGTCCCGGAGTTGCAGGCTCTCTCTCAAGAAACCTGACACCAGCACCCCTGCACGTTT